>NW_019174280.1:319265-532013 GCF_002260705.1 Seriola dumerili | reverse complement strand
CAGGACGTTTCTGAATGGTTGGTAACCAATTTTGTGTATTTTGACTTTACATTTTCAGTTTGTTGATGTGTGCTGGCACATAGTTACTAACGTGTAGCTAGGTAGCTAATGCTAACTGTTACTGTCTCGTCAAGATGTATGTTTGCAAGACTAAATGCCCTGTCCAGTTGTTTTAGTCGGTACAGGTATCTAGCCTATAGGAGCTTTATGGGCTGGTGCTGGGGCTTCCTTGGTCGCAGAATCTGGGTCGTCATTCCAGCCTGCCTGGTCCTACGCATCAGTGCCGAGTTTCCTGACGCCACAGGCCAGTACGTGGGTTTCAGACTGCCCCATGATAGAACCGGGACACATAGCTGGATATGACCTACTCCTTCTCAGGCCGCTCGAACTGTGCAGTGAGGTCCTCTGGGATGGGGATGGCCAAAGCAGCTTCCGTGTATGGTCCCAGGTCAACAAGGACTTTTTCAAATATGAGGTCCACCACATTCCCTGTTTGATAAAACACAAAAGATTTTGTTTACATTTTTCACTTTTTTGTTGTTTTTTTTACAAAACAATGACTGAAAGTATGTTTCTAACTACCTCCTGACATTTTCTTTTCTGTATTTTGTTGTTGGTGGAACTGTCATAACATTATTCGTGCAATACTTAATATAATGTGTACAAAACATTTTTTGGTTGAAAAATAAAATAATATAACACTTATCGAATGTCGGCTCAGTCTTAACTGGTGTAGCTCTGCATTCTCTCTTCATGGCCTTTGGAAATTGGACCTTGAACAGTGGTTCACCTTCTTTTGTTTGGGCTTGTGGTCGGTCAGCATTTTCATTGTAGTACACGGCAGCCAGGTAGAGTCTGGAGGTTAAGTAAAGAGAAAATTGAAGATGTTAATGTTGACAGAAACCTTAGCCTACACACTCTCACAAGTTCTAAGTAACCACAGCTTCATTTACCTGTACAGCATTCCAAGACTGATAAAGTCTGATAAAGACTGTTAGGTTTATCAAAAGTAAATGCACTTCGGATGGCTACAGAGCTGTACTTCTGATGTGAGGCTGAAGAGTCTTCAAGGATAACTGTGTGCTTACAGTATGCGTCTTCAGTGGGTCAGTCTGGCATGCAACATCCCTTGTTGCAGGAAGCTGTATAGATGCGCTTGATGTGCTGGCCTGAACAGAGGAAACAGAGGTTACACCAACATCTCCTCAAATGTGTAGTTATGGCAACAGCTGCAAGCAGTGCAAAAATGATAACAACAAATGCACTCAATTGTGTGTAAACTGGGTTGTCAATAGCTTGTAAATGCTGCAAATAGCTCACTATATGTGCAAAACTCAAGAAATGTGTATTACAGACTATCCCCTTTCACATATTCCCTGTCACTGGTGCGCTTATCTAGATATTCCCCACAGGCACTGTATCTGTAAACATGATATAAATGTTAAAACGGACATCATAAGGCATGACTCTCAATACTAACTTCCACAGCACTAACAAACAAGCCCAGACACCTATGCTAATCGCTGCAAAGCCTGTTTAGACTGAATTTTACTGGCTTGACTTTGCAGACAGCTAAAACGCCTTTCAAGTGTGATAAAGTTAGCAGGTTGACTCTAATCAACGTCACACAGCGATACCAAGCAGAAGAATTGCATACAATCTGTACCCGGCTATACCCGGCTGTGTGGACGAGGCAAAACGTTAGCCACAAGAGCTGCCATGCTAACAACACACGCAGCAGGCTCTCGTGTACATACAGTAAAGCAACATAAAATGGTGAAACTTAAAGCTCCCAAGTTTGAAGTTGGGTCTTGGACAGTTGGTGCTGATCCATGCTTTATCTTCAGAATGTAGCGAATCCCGCATTGCACTGGCCCTCGTTGGGAAAGCAGTCCGACGTGAAATGGTTAGCCCACTACAACTCCTAAAGTGTCCATCAAAAATAAAATCCACTGGGTCTTAAGATCCTCGGACGTAGGGGGTAAAAAGACTTCTGTGTTGGTTTGTACAGTCAACAACCAAGCAACTAGCGTAAATCGCTCGTACCTTCGACACAGTTTTACCCGAGCCGTGATGCGAGGGAATAAACGATAGTGGCTGCAAGGCGGACTCAGAAGGCGGAACACACACCTAGCTTGGGGAGTGTCACCCACCTGGGGGGAGGTGGCATCTCCCTTCATGACGACATCAAGGGAAAATCTCCAATTGGCCTGTGTGAGCACGCATTTTCCGTCTTTTGCGCAAGCAAAAGACGGAGAGGATGGACTTTTCTCATGTTTGGGGGTTTGTAGACAGGCCGGGGACACATATTGCTGATAGAAAACCATGGAAAAGTGCATTTTGCATAATATGTCCCTTTAAAGCTGGTAAATTGCCGGCTCATGGTGATGGGGAGGAGGAGAGTTCCTCTGGTTCTGGTCCCGCTGAGGGGTGTTTTGATATCTTGGGTAACCTGAGGTTGTTGCCGAAGTTTAATAAGAAGGATCCGGAGACATTTTTCGCTTTGTTTGAGCGGGTGGCGGACACAATGAGGTGGCCGGATTCTGCTCGCACATTAATGCTGCAGTGCGCATTAACTGGGAGAGCGCAGGAGGCCTACTCGTCATTGTCTGCTGCTGACAGTCAGAGCTATTCCATCGTTAAATCTACTGTGTTGAAAGCTTATGAGCTGGTCCCTGAAACTTACTGTCAATGTTTTCGGACGTGTAGGAAGTTTGAGAAGCAGACCCACCTTGAATTTGCCCGAGATCTAACCGCGCATTTTACGCGCTGGTGTGCGGCATTGAAGGTGGAGAAGTTTGAGCAACTGTGTGATTTAATAGTCTTGGAACAGTTTAAAGATTCAGTGCCTGAGAGAATTTCCAATTATGTTGGGGACCAGAAGGTAAAAACTGCTGCTGCCGCGGCTGCGCTAGCCGATGACTTTGTCTAGACACATAGGCGTAACTTTGGGGAATCACAGGCTCGCAGTGCTGGCTTTGTGCATGGTTCAGACGCAGGTGGTGCATATTCTTCTGTCCATCCAGGTAGATCGGAGCTATGGGATCGCGGCACGTGTATTTCGGATAAGGTTTGCAATTTTTGTCATAAAAAAGGTCATTGGAAAGTGGACTGTTATGCTCTGAAGGGTAGATCTAGACAGAGTGGTCCTTCTCCACAGCCAAAGGGTGCTTGTCTAGCTGTGTCTGTGCCCACATTGTCTGCTGTGGAGGTGGCAGGTGACAACGTTGCCTGGTGAGCTTGATGCCTTCCTGCCTTTTGTGTCGGATGGTTAGGTTTCCCTGGTGGGTAGTGAGGCCAGGGTGCCAGTTACAATCCTGCGTGACACTGCTGCATTTGATTCTTTCATCCTGGCTACAGTGTTGCCCTTTTCCGAAGAGAGTGAAATGGGATGCTCTGTTCCGGTGTTGGGGATGGGCATGAAGGTTTTACAGGTTCCGCTGCATAACATCATGCTGCACTCTGACCTCTTTGAGGGGCAGGTGGCTGTGGGAGTGCGTCCGGCGCTGCCGATAGAGGGCATCACTTTGATTTTGGGGAACGGTGTGGCAGGAGGCCGTGTGTGGGCTGATGCTCCGCCGCCACCGCCTCCTGTGGTGTCTTCGGTTCCGCTGGTGAGGAAGCAACCTGATGAAAGCGAACTGACTTTTCCAGAGGTGTTTAGTGCTTGCGCTATGACACGTTCCATGACGTGTGGCAAGTTGGATTCTGTGTCGGGTGTCGAGGCTTCTGAGTTGTGTGCATTTTCGTTGTCTGATACGCCTCTCTCAGTGTCACTGGGGGATCTGAGAGCTGAGCAGCAAACCGATCCTTCTCTGAGAGGGTTGTTTGAGCAGGTGCTTCCAGTGGGGGAGGGAAAAAATTGTTCTTGGGGTTACTTTATGCACAACTCGTTGCTGGTTAGGAAGTGGGTGCCTCATGGTGACAGTTTCATCGGGGATCCCATCTTCCAATTTGTGTTGCCATCTAAATATCGTGACTCTGCGTTGAAGCTGGCTCATGATGAATCTGGGCACTAGGGTGTCAGGAAAACGTACAATCGGGTCCTCCATTCTTTTGCCACGTGTGAAAAAGGATGTTGCTGTGTATGTTAAAACGTGTCACACCTGTCAGCTTACTGGCAAACCGAACCAGAGTATAGCCCCTGCTCCGGTGTTTCCTATTCCACCAGTAGGACTGCCATTTGAGCATTTGATAATTGATTGTGTGGGTCCGCTACCCCGGTCCAGGTCTGGTGCGGTTTGTCTTCTCACAGTGATGTGTCAGAGTACCCGATACCCAGCTGCATACCTGTTGCGCACAATAACTGCTAGGTCTGTGGTTTGTGCTCTCTCTCAGTTCCTTTCTATTTTTGGAATTCCAAAAATCATTCAAACTGACCAGGGCTCTAATTTTTCTTCCCATCTGTTCTCTTAGGTATTGAAGCAGCTTCATGTTAAGCACAATCGAACGTCCGTTTATCATGCGCAAAGTCAGGGAGCATTAGAGCGTTTCCATCAGACGCTTAAGTCACTGTTGCGGGCTTACTGTACCCAGATGGAGGCAGATTGGGAGGAGGGGTTGCCCTGGTTAATGCTGGCTGCTAGGGAGGTGATGCAGGAGAGCACTGGATTCAGTCCTAACGATTTGGTGTTTGGACATACCATTAACTTTATTGTATGACCAGTGGAGAAAGGCAGAGCCTCCCAGGAATCTCATTGGTTATGTGAACGGTTTTCGGCATAGGTTGTATGCAGCTGGGGAGCTGGCAAAGCAGAACTTGACGTCTGCGCAAGGTAAGACGAAGAAAATGTATGATCGCCGTGCTGAGCGCCGTGTCTTTAGTGTGGGGGACCAGGTATTCGCACTGCTGCCTATAGTTACCTCCCCGTTTCAAGCTAAATTTACAGCTCCGCACAGGGTACTGAAACAGGTGTCTGAGCATAATTATATTAACTCCACTCCTGAGCGCAGGAGGGCAACTCAACTCTGTCATGTGAATTTGCTGAAGCCATGTTATGGTCGTCGGTCAGGACCATCTGATGCTGAGGCTCATTCTCCTCTACAGCCGGTGCACCTAGCATGTTCAGTGGGGAGGGTATCCATAGTGTCTGCTCCTCAACCTGTGGCATTGGAGTTGGAGGATGGGTTGCCTGTTCTAGATTCTGCTGTATTGCAAGGTCATTTAAAGAACTCAGAGTCGCTGTGCAATTTACAGGTGTTGCTGGGCCATCTGTCTGAACCAGAGCAGGCTGATTTGCACTTTTCCTTGCTTGTTTGGGGACACTCCCACCCGGACACATCTCATCAAGCACGATATCGATGTTGGAGATGCTCAGCCGATCCGGCAGAGATTTTATCATGTAAACCCTGAAAAGCGGAAACATCTGGATGCTGAGGTGAAGTACATGCTGGACAATGAAATTGCTGAGCCATCATGTTCAAGCTGGGCATCACCTTGCCTCCTGGTTCCTAAATCTGACAACACTCCCAGGTTTTGTTCGGATTTCCGCAAGGTGAATGCAGTGGCCAAGCCTGACTCTTTTCCGCTCCCGCGGATGGAAGATTGTGTAGACCAGATTGGCCATGCAAAGTATGTTAGTAAATTTGACTTACTAAAAGGCTATTGGTAGGTTCCTTTGTCAAAGCGGGCGTGTGAAATTTCAGCATTTATAACACCGAATGGGTTGTTTTCTTACCAAGTAATGCCTTTCGGGTTGCGTAATGCCCCGGGCTCTGTTTAGCCACCTATCCAACGCATGTTTTACAGTTAACCTCGCCAAGTGTGAGTTCGCGAGGGCAACAGTGACATACTTGGGTCGTGTGGTTGGCCGGGGTGTAGTCTGCCCAGTGCAAGAGAAAGTAAAAGCTGTAATATGCTATCCTGCGCCTACCACGAAAAAAGAACTTATGCGTTTCTTGGGCCTAGTGGGATACTATAGAGTTTTTTGCAGAAACTTTTCTGAAGTAGTAGCACCACTTACTGACTTGTTGAAGGGTAAGATAACTTTCGTGTGGTCCCCTGCCTGTCAGCAGGCGTTTGAACAAGTGAAGGTACTGCTGGTTGAGGCCCCGGTTTTGGCTGCCCCACGGTTTGACCGTCCATTCTCCCTCCAGGTGGACGCTAGTCATGTGGGGGCTGGAGTTTGGAGTTTATTTATTTAAAAACAAGGGACAGTGCATATTAATGAACATATACATGTAAATATGCCAAATTATAGCCAAGCGGCTAATTTCCATCTGCAGTCCCTTTGGCAGGTTGATGTTAACAATGTGAAATAATAAAATCAATAAACAACAGTAACAACAAGTAGGGCAATTGGAAGACAAAAAAAGATACAGTAGTATTGTAGATCATGAAACATGCAGGCCAAGGGTCGGGGTATTATACGTATTTCACTAGTATTTAGATGCTAAAGACTTAAATAGATAAATATCAGAGAGCTGATTAAAGTGCAAAGTGTTATAGTGTTAAAGTGTTAAGTGCATACTTATATTGCAGATTGCCTAATTGTACAGTAGATAATTGCTATTTTGAATGCACAATACTGGGTATGCACTCATTGGGAGTTACGGATGATACCCCAACAATTGGCTAACACTGAGCAACTATACAAGTTTTAGGCTAAGATGTGGTTACAATGTTGATCTTCCAGTAGCCAAGCTTTAACATGTTTGGTGAAAGAAGTCAGAGACGGGAGTTCACGTATCATGCTTGGTATTAAATTCCAGGTGTGAGATGCACGAAAAGAAAAAGCAGCTTGACTAAAGGTACTTTTTCTAAAAGGAACTACACAGTCACCTCTAGAACCGGCTCTAGTTGATCTGTTTGAGTTTTTTTTCACAAATTCCTGTAATGGAGGAGGTGCTTTGCCGTGGAAAATTTTATAAATCAAAATCGCGTTAGTGTGTTTAACAATATTGTCCCAGCTTAAGCGCTCATGTTTTTTTAATATCTGACAGTGATGGTACGTTTTCGTTTTTTTGTCTAATACTTTCAGAGCTTGTTTATAGACTGTTTCAATTGGCTTTAGTGTTGTCTTACAAGCCGACACCCAGCTTGTTACGCAATAGGACAGGTGTGACATAATCATACTGTCAAAATACATTTTAGCTGCCTCAGGGGTTAGGTTATTTCTAATAAACCTGAAGTTGGACAAGTTAAACTTAATTCTATTCACAGTGTTTTTTATCTGTCGTTTAAAAAGAAGATGTGAGTCAAGAGTAACTCCTAAGTATTTAAACTGTTGTACCACCTCGATTGTTTTACCATGTACTAAAACTTTAGGATCGCTGTCAGAATTTGCTCTCTTTGAGAAGTACATACATACAGTTTTGGATATGTTCAAGTACAGTTGGGATTTCTCAAGCCAATTGTACACATTTGTCATAGCATCCGTCAGTTCTTGTGCAGCATGTTTTTTATCGTTTGCATGGACATACAGAACAGCATCATCGGCATACATTTGGCAGGTGACATGCGAAGGACAAAAGCTTGGCAGATCATTTATAAACAAACTGAAAAGCAGTGGACCTAGGACCGACCCCTGCGGTACCCCTAGATTGTTGTTACGTGAAGGTGACTTCATGTTCTGTATCCTAACACACTGAGATCTTGCAGATATGTATGATTCAATCCATTTCAGAGTATTTGGAGAGAAATTAAAGCTTGACAGTTTGGTCAACAGTATCTGATGGTTGATGGTGTCAAACGCTTTTCTGAGATCGATAAAAATAGCTCCAGTGACACCACCTGTATCCAGCTTTAATTTTATGTTTTCCAAAAAAAAGCAAACCGCCGTCTCAGTAGAATGATGCTTTCTAAAGCCAAATTGCATCCTGTTCAAAGTATATGGACTATTGTTAAGATGATCTATTTGCTCCGCTACTATTTTTTCCATGACTTTGGAGACTGCTGGAAGTATGCTTATTGGTCTGTAGTTGCTGGTTATTGCAGGATTACCTAATTTAATTACTGGTGTTACGACAGAGCACGTCCAGGGTTCAGG
The DNA here is from genome assembly GCF_002260705.1 of Seriola dumerili. Taxonomy (NCBI): domain Eukaryota; kingdom Metazoa; phylum Chordata; class Actinopteri; order Carangiformes; family Carangidae; genus Seriola; species Seriola dumerili. Next base: position 524,025 of record NW_019174280.1, on the reverse strand, counting down.
GAAGGAACTTTTGTTTATTGATTTATTTATAATAGTAGTTAGCGGTGCTATAAAAGATTCTTTGTGATTTTTTAGAAATGTTACATCCATACAGAATGCATCTTTGGCTTTAGAGCTTCTGAGACCACACACAGTTTTATCAACCTGAGACTGAGACACTGCACACAAGTTAAGAAAGGGTTTGTTGGTATTCAGTGGTATTGGTAAGAAATATTCTTTCTGAGGGCGGTTGCTTTGCGTCAGATTTTTAACTGAATCTATGAAATAATCGTTCAGAGTTGTTGCGATGTTACTTGGATCTTGGATGATTTTCTCCTCTAGCTGTAATTCCCTAATCTCTCTGTGCACTATACTATTACCCGTCAGTTTTTTAATATTTGTCCAGATCTCTTTTGCATTTCCTCTAACATTACTGATTATATTAATGAAAAAGTTAGCTTTTGCGGCTCAAATTTCTTTCACCACTTTATTTCTAAGAGAAGTAAATGCCTGTCTGTCATTCATTCTTTTCGTTTTAAGTGATACTTTAAGAGCATGATCTCGTCTTTTCAATAATGTTCGTATGTTTTCATTTAACCACGGGAGGTGATTCTTTTTCGATGGTTTTGCTTTGACTTTTCTTGTGAATGCAGACACTGTGTCTTGAATCACAGTCATAAATACATTACAATTGTCACTAACGTGATTATGAGTGAGATAATTATCCCAATCAATATTGTTTAGCGCCTGTGTTAAGTTTGGAATCTCCCTCCTCGGTACTCTCATCTGCTCTGGTGTTTTCTTAGTACAGGAAAATCTATTTTTAGATAGCTTTCTTGAGAACAGAATGAGGTTATGGTCTGACAGACCTGTGATCAAATTAAACGTCTTCTGGATTCTCTCACATTTATTAGAAAAGACAAGATCTATACACGTTTTAGAGGAAGTAGTTAGTCTAGTAGGGTTGTTGATTAGTTGTGTAAAGTTAAAATTGGTTGTTAGCGATTTTAACTTTCTCCGATTGGATTTGTCAAGCCAGTTGATATTTAAATCTCCAAGCAAGATAACTTCGTCTTTCGTGTCATATTCTTTAAGTAGTGCCTGAAGCTCAGCATAGAAAGCATTAGAGGCAGATGGAGGTCTATACATCCCAATCAGTGTTATTGACATTTGTGGAGAGAGAGCTAATTTAAGACCAATACATTCAAGATTGTGTTCACAGACCCATTCTATCTGTGTGCACTTTAAGTGTTCTCTTACATAAAACATTACCCCTCCACCCCGATTTCCCACCCTGTCTTTCCTAAATATATTGTAGCCTGGTACATACAGCCCAGCCAACGGTGAATTTACATTTAACCAGGTCTCAGACAGACATAAGAAGTCCAGGTTCGAGTTACTTAATAAATAATTAACTTGGTCACACTTAGGCAAAATACTTTTAATATTTAAATGTCCACCAAGTAGACCTCTTGGTTTACAGTGTGGGTCCCAGATTACCTTGGCTTGGTTGAGAGTACTGTATAGGTTTGCAGACCGTAGTTTTTTGAAAACGGGGTTTCTGGGGTGAACTGGAGGAACTGCTGCTGCGCCGCTGTAGCCTGGATGTTGTGGGTCGCCCCCACCGGCCCCCAGCCGCCGGGGCCAGGGCAGTTGTTGCGCGGGCCAGGCCAAGTGCAGGGAAGGCGGGTAAAGCGCCTGTTGTGAGGTCCGATTCAGCTGCTGGCTTAGCATGGCTAGTTGAGGCGGTGTAGCTGCGGCAGCTAATGTTGCACCGCTTAGCGTAGCTAATTGAAGCGGAGTAGCTGGCTGACGTCCGATTAGGCTAATGGTAGCTGCACCAAACGGTATGGGGCCTGGATTTATCTCCACATTGCCGGCCAGGAGTAGAATGACTGCAAGTTGTGCCAGCCCCGTGGGGCGAACAAGCGTCCGTGTGTGCTCTTGCTTCCCTGGTGGCATTGTGACTCGGTTGATGTTCATGAGTCTTGAGTGGAGGAGGTGTAAGCTACCTCTAGCTTGGATCCACACCTGGTCGCGGTTTTTAGAAAGGACAGACGGGAGTATGGGACGTAGAAAAAAATACAGGACTAAAAGGAAAACAAATGGCGAGATTTTCACTGAAGACTGATGCTTTTCGGCGGCGTATAAAGGCTTATGGAGCAGAGATGCAGGACCTGCCTGCCCGCTTGTCTGCTCGGCGTCGGCGTGCTCGGCATCCGACATAAAGATTTCAGCCATCTTGCCCGGTGAGCTGTTGACAGCTGGTGCAGTTCTGTTGCAGGCCGATGATCTTGGTGTTGAAAAACCTGTGAGCTTCTTTTCAAAGAATTTAATTCTTATCAACTGAACTACTCTACTATTGAGAAAAAGGCGCTAGCGCTTATCTGGCCGTTGAAGCATTTTGATGTGTATGTGGGTTCTGGGGTTGTACCTGTAGTGGTCTACACCGATCACAACCCTTTAACGTTTCTTAACTCTCTGCAGTGCCCGAACCAGCAATTGATTAGGTGGTCTCTATTGTTACAGTCGTACTGGCTAGATATTCGGCTTATTAAGGGTTCAGAAAATGTAGTCGCAGACGCACTGTCCAGAGCTCCTTACTAGCCTAGCCTGTGCGTTTATAAAAAAAAAAAAAATTTTAAAAATGTGCACGTTATTCTGTCTGTCTCATCCATGTCATCTCTCCTTTGATCTCCTTAAATTGCTTCTTAATGGATCCAGGTTGCTGGGGGAAAAGGAGTATGGTGGTGGATGACGAGCGTAAGGTTAGAAATAATTTGCCATGTTGATACTGTAACATTAAGTGGGATTTACTATGGGTTAATTTTGGTTCTGGGGTTGGAACCCCGTTCTTATGGAGGGGGGTGTGACGGTCCCTGCCTAGCAGGGCCTGTTTGGTGTGTTCTCTTTGTTTTTCTTTCAGGTACCTGGCTGGTAGGCGGAGCCTAGTTAGGCCAACTGGGAGCACCTGGCCAGTCTCCCAGTGGGTGGCCTATTTAAGATCAGGCAGTCAGCTCTCCCGGTGACTCTCTCGCGGCACCCCGTCTTTGACTTGGTTGGCTTCGGCCTAATTCTTAGTTATTTTACTAGGTTGTTATTATTTATCTTGTTTTGTTATAAATAAATTCCTTAGGTTTTGACGTTTCTGTGTATCTCTCTATTTTTGTCATGGCTCACGAGCCGGGTCATGACAGTCAGGACACAGGAATGAAGGTGAGGAAAAGAAAGTCTTTATCAATCTGCTTGAGGATCCACCAGTGTTTATTGTTGAATACTCAGTATTGCCATCAGTCTGAAATAACAATAAATCACCATTAGGCACTGGCAACATAACATAGAATAACTACTGTAAAATATTATAAAAGAAATGTCAATATTTATAATATGTGTATCAAATACACTAATAATATTAATTTTGATACAAACTGTATGAATATGCAAGGTAAGGCCCTCCTTTAACATAACAGCGACTTAGGGTTACACAAAGTAAGAGTATAATAAAAATAGTGACCCAGAGTTACAATATGCAAATGAGAATATGATAATATTCACAGAATAAATATAAAACCAGGTTGCATAATCCAAGGGCGACACTCGCTCGTCAAACAGGGCATTACACAATGGCGTACACACACACACACACACACACACACACACACACACACACACATACACACACACACGGGGTGGTTTAAAGTGAAGCACCTACCTGGCCTGGGTGGAACACTCCCACAAAGTCTTGACCAGCTCAGCTTCAGGTGTGTCCCCGTTTAAAGCCTCATAGGTTCTCAACCACTTCTGTTTCCTTCCCAGGAATCCAAATTATCAGTTCCTTCAGTCCAGCACCATCTCCACTGTTGAAAACTGGATTTCAGATAATGAGCTTAAGTTCCTGTTTGATGAAATCCCCAAAATTGCATCCTTTTATCTACTCCCTAAGGTGCACAAAAATCTGGAAACTCCCCAAGGAAGACCAGTTATCTCAGGCAATGGCAGTCTCACAGAACTTGTTTCTAAATACATTGACTACTATCTTAAACCCAAATTTACCATCCCTTCCAGCATATATTCAAGATACTAAGCTGTCCTGAAAAAGATTGAACAATTAGGCAACATAGGACAAAATTCTATACTGGCTACTATGGATGTTGAATCACTATATACAATTATAAAACACGAAGAAGACTTAGCAGCATTAGAATGCTTCCTGAATGAAAGACTGGAAACAGAATATCCTCCTGCGCACTTTATTTTGTCTTTGACAGAACGGACCCTAAATAACAAAATTTTTGTCTTTCAGGATCACTTGTTCAGACAAGCTAAAGGTTGTACAATTTGGGCATGCTACAGTCCATCTTATGCAGGTCTTTATATGGGTAAATGGGAAAGGGACTATTTGATTCCTCCAAACATCGATAATATACTGGGGTAGGTATTTGACAATGTTATTTTACTGTGGGTGGGGTCAGAGCAGGATTTATTGACTTTTCATCAGTATCTTAATAATACAAACAAAAATGACAAACTTTCTTTAGAATATGACAAAAACTTGATTCACTTCCTGGATTTGGAAATATATAAACTCAAAGACAGGTTATTGCATTCCATCATCTACAGGAAACCTACATCCCGCAATACAATACTCCATGCATAAAGTTTGAAACACCTTAAAGAGAATATACCTTACCGTCAATTCCGAAGTCATACGAGAGTATGTGATGAGAAAGTGATTTTGATCAAAAAGCTGAAGAGATGGAGAATTGTTTCATTCAAAGAGGACATGAGAGGACGTATGTTCAAAGGCTAAAAGTAAAGCTAAAGACAAACAATGACAGACCCTTCTACGGAAGGGGACACCCAGACAGGCATCTGAGAGAGTGTTTTTCTCTACAAAATTTAGTACAGAGGCTTACCACATCAAAAATATTATCAGAAAGAATTGGAACATACTACAGTGCAATGCATCAATACAACACATCTTCTCAGAGCCTCCTCTTTTTTGCTTTAAATGCCCACCTACTCTACATGATAAGCTTGTACATAGTTATTTACCTGCAGACCCCAAAACTACCTGGCTTCCCTGAAAACAACTGGTAATGTGCTAAAATGCACTAGCTTTCAGGATATCCATGGGGATAAAAGTTATGAAATAAGACACTATTAACTGTAAGACCACATTTGTCATTTACAAATTGGAACGTCCTAATGTGTTTTATATCGGAATAACTAAATGCCGACTACAACATAGACTGTCAAAGCAAAAATATGCCATGTGGACACAAAATGATGACTATCCTATGGCTAGACATTTCAAAGACAAACACAACATCAACCCATCTATCTTGAAAGCTACGGGCAATGTTTTGTAAGTGAAGATGTAGATATATTTTTTGCATATATGTCCTCATCTTTCTTTAACTGTATATATCCTTTATCTAGAGAGGCTACCCCCTGTTGACCTCATCACTTTACTTCTTGGGAGGCTGCCCCCTGCTGACCCCAAAAATTTATTAGAAAGGGATGGATGAAGTGAACACTGATTTAGACTGGTTGACTCTGATTGCTGAATGTTTACACCTGTTAATTTGCTCACCCTGTGTATAAGTTGTTTCATCACATATTTCTCAGTAACAAACTAATGCCAAAACACGTCGAAGTGAATGTTTTTAATCATGTTCTACACATAGATCTTGCCAGCTCATTAAAGGCATTTTAAACCTTATTCTAAAGATGTGTACCTTGGTTTTGGACATCTAATGTGAAGGTCATTATCTTGATGCTGCCATGTCATTCTGTATCATAAAGGACCTGTATGTACACGTTACAGGCACATGACATTACACTGACATTTCCAGCAGTTGCCACATCTATTTAACTATTATTATTATTATTATTATTATTATTATTATTATTATTATTATTATTATTACTAATAGATAGATAGATAGATATTTAATTTATCCCCAAGGGGAAATTCATGTGTCCAGTAGCTCACTGGTAATAATAATAAAAACAGTTAATAATTAATAAAAAATAATAACTAAATTAATCCACTTCCTTTGGTTGAGTTGAATGTAACCCTCTCGCCACCGGCTCGTGATATGAGGAACGCTTTCAGATATAGTTATTATAACATTCACCTCCTTTTATCTCCAATAATCAATTAAATGGCGAACGGGACATCTCATTGTATAATTAACATGTCTAGGGTAAACAATGATCCTCACTCTTTTATAACACTCAATGAGAGGCTGAGGGAATAACCCTGGCTTTGACAAATAAATGAATTTACTGCCGGACATATGAATTATCTTACTCAGATACTTACTGTATGAATTGACAAATAATAGTACAACACAGTTTCTCAGTCTCTCAGTCTTGTATTAAAGGACACAATAAATCTTCCACGTGAGAAAATAATAAACATTTGTATGGAAAATAAACAAGGAAACACCCAAAATAAAATTGACCCGGGATTTTATTTTTCTCAGTCTACTAGTTTAAACAATCTGAGTGCACTCTGTGTTTATTATTTGGTCTTTTTAGCAAGCTTGCATTAGTTCGTTGGCGCGCTTTATGTTGGAGCTCATGAAAACCAGGACGCAGTACTGTTTACCTCCATTAGAAGAGATGAAACAGCGGACTACCACCTCCGCAAAATCCTCCGCGTCAGGCCTGGCCCAGCCCGCAACAAGTAGCAGCAGCTTCCACACTCCCAACAGCAGCAGACAGCAAGCAGATGGTCTCCAGCCTCAGCAAAACGTCCGCGACGACCGCTGCAGCTCTTCCCGACCCGTCTCCTCCTCTCGTCTGTGCAGATGAAGTGATGTCCGACCGCTCTCCCTCGACGGCGGCAACCGTGATGAGCTAACGTGGCTAACTCGACGCTCTCGGTAGCCGGAAAACACGTTATCAATAAACTGTCCAAAACTCTGGTAAAGCCACCTCTGAGTTTTTTCTTCAGTAGCCAGATTTACACAGTCCAACATGAAAACCCCAAATAACCAAAAAACGTCGGCAATCACTCTCCCACAAAATGCAGCTCTTCTCTCTCTAGCCCATCGTTCGTCTCTCCCTTTTTTTCGTAACCCCACGTGAACACCAACAGAGGTCAACCGGAAGACAAAAACATCCAGGTCATTAATTCTTCAAAATAAAATGACAATTACCGTTATGCTTTTCTTTTGATAATGAACTGAACCATTTCTAAAAGTATTACTTTTAGATGCAACTTGACCCAACTGAATTAAAATTATGCACCTGTCAACAATTCACATATTTTAAATGAGAGACAAAATACAAAATAACTGATTAAGATCAGGTTATTACATGTATAATAATTATAATAATAGTTTATTTGTATAGCACTTTTCAGTACAAATAAAGTGCTTCACATGAATCAAATAAAAACATCAAAACAAATCAAAGTGAAATGCAAATGAAATTAAAAGACATCTCACAATGAAAGCACATTTATAAAAGTGTGTTTTAAGAAGTGAGGTAATATGGGGAAATGACTCTGCAAGTCTGATCTCCTCTGGTAGCTTATTCCAAAGTGTAGGGGGCCTGATGGCAAAGTCCCTGTCTCCTTTGGTTTTTAATCTGGACCTTGGAATGTTCAGCAGCGAACTACCAGAGGATCTCAGACTGCGTCCTGGCCCATAAAGGGTTAAAAGTTCAGAAGTATAAGGAGGGGCCAGCCCAAGTCTGGCCTTAAAAGTAATTAAAAGAATTTTAAAATCTATCCTAAAATAAACGGGCAGCCAGTGAAGAGATGCGAGGACCGGAGTGATGTGGGCACATTTTTTGGACTGGGTTAGTAGTCAAGCTGCAGCATTCTGAACTAACTGTAGGTGCTGCACTGATTTTTGACTGAGACAGGTGTAGAGCAAGTTGCAGTAGTCAAGGTGGGAGGAAATAAAAGCGTGGATAAGTTTCTCTAGGTCTGTGGCAGAAACTAGAGACTTGACCGTGGCTATGTTCCTCAAATGATAGAAACATGATTGGACAACTTTCTTCACCTGGGGCGTAAAACAGAGATCCTGACCAAAAATTACTCCAAGGTTTTTGCTGAGGGTTTGGTGGAGTTTGTTAATTGACCTAAGTTTTCTATGATTTGGATTCTTTTTGCAGGTGGACCAAGTACGATGACCTCAGATTTGACTGATTCAATTGCAGGAAGTTGTCTGACATCCAGTATTTTATTTCGGCAAGACAGTTGTGGAAGGTTGCTATATTGGACTTATTACCAGGTCTGACTGGTAGGTAAAGTTGTGTATCATCGGCGTAGCAGTGAAAATTAACATTGAATTTATGGATGATGTCGCAGAGCGGGAGCATATAAATGGAAAATAAAATAAACCCAGAATTGAGCCTTGTGGGACACCATAGGGTGAGTTAGTGGAGGATGAGACTGAGCCAGCCATCAACACAGAAAAACATCTATTAGATAGATAGGACCTGAACCAGTTTAAAGCCACACCACTGATTCCTACCCACTTCTCCAGTCTGATGTTCAGTATATCATGATCTACTGTGTCAAAACTGAGGTCCAACAGAACTAAAAATGGAACAATCACCTGCATCTTCAGCCAATAAAAGGTCATTGAAAACTGTAACGAGCCGTCTCAGTACTGTGGAATGATCGGAAGCCTGACTGGAATATTTCAAACAGATTATTTGTTAAATGTGCTAGTAACTGTTAGAACACAACTTTTTCAAGAATTTTAGACAAAAATGGAAGTTTAGAAACAGGTCTTTAATTCTCCAGAGTGGTAGGATCCAAGTTGGGTTTCTTAAGAAGATGTTCAATAAGAGCAGTTTTAAAATAGGCAGGGACAGAAACAGAAGTCAGTAGAAGGACCAATAGCAGGCATAGTCTCTTTCAGTAGTCTCGTAGGGACCACATCCAAAAGGCAACATGACAACTTCATTTGTTTAACCATCTCAGTGAGTGTAAACAAACACACTGGTGTGAATGAGCTGAGGGAGAAAGTATGAAATGATCTGTGAGTTAAAGGCTCTGGGACAGGTAGATCGTGAGGGTGTGAGCTATCAGTCTGGGATCTGATTTTTTCAATTTTTCCAGTAAAAAATATCTTAAGCTGTTCGCAGCAGTCAGGTGAAGAATGCATGTTATTGTTAGAGGGGGCATTCACAATCAGGTCGAGTGTTTTAAACAATATTTTTGAGTTCTGGGCATTCTGGGATATCCAGGTGGAGAAGTAAGTTGCTGGAGCATTATTAACTGCAGCATTGTATCTCTATATTAGGTCTTTCATAAGTTCATAATGAACATGAAGTTTGTATGCCTTCCATTTTAATTCTACTTTGCGTACCTCTCTCTTTAGAGAGCAGGTGTGGTCATTAATCCACGGGGTGACTTTAGAAAAAGCTTTGGTTCTGGATTTGATTGGGGCAACTGAGTTCAATGTTGCCAGGCAGAGGCAGTTAAAGGAGTGCACCATAATGTCAGGATGAGAGAGGAGAGGCAGATCGGGTGTGGAGACCAACGTAGTTGTAGGAGGCAGAGGAGAATATAAATTGAACACAATGCTAAGATGATCAGATACACAGAAATTAATAAATTCTAAACAATCGATCTTCAGGGCATATGATAAGACAAGATGAAGAGTGTGGTCCTTATCATAAGTAGTTCCTGAGTGTAAAACAAAATCAAAAGACTAAGAGACTAAGAGATTAAGAAATTCCTCAGCAAGTTCATCACCAGGATAGCATATATGAATATTAACATCACCAATAATACAGACTCGGTCATAATTAGGTAAAAGCAGGTCAGAAAATTCAGAGATAAAAGTGCCATTAGGTTTTGGAGGGCAATAGACTAAGAGGAATAAAATAGGCTGATGCTTGTTTACATTTTCTTAAGGTAAACACAAGAAACTTGTGCTACAGAAAATGGACCAGACTCAGTGAATAGCTCCCTAAGCTTAACATCCTAAGTCCTATGATAACTATTAATTTAGCTATACAGACAAATGAGCAGTGATAACTAACATGTCTTTGGGGTCATCAGGTGGGAACCTCCTTTCACCAGTTTCGTCTAGTTGGTCACACGACACCTCCAGGAGGCTAGACAGTGATCACTGGCGTCCCAGAGTCACTCCCCTAATGCCAGCCATCACTGCTCCTCACACCACAACTCTTTTCTCCTTTATCTTGCCTATGCTACCACAAACAACACTATCATCAACTCGGACAAAACACACTAGCAGATTCAGCAAACAAAAACTCCCCTAAACAGTTCTGTTCTGTTGTGTAGGACTTGATTTTAATTTAGGATAAACACAAGAAGCTTGTGCTGTAAAAACTGGACCAGACTCAGTGAATAACTCCCTAAGCCCTATGATAACTACTAATTCAGCTACACACACTAATGAGCAGTGATAACTAACATGTCTTTGGGGTCATCAGGTGGGAACCTCCTTTCACCAGTGTTTCGTCTAGTTGGTCCCACGACACCTCCAGGAGGCTAGACAGTGATCACTGGCGTCCCAGAGTCACTCCCCTAATGCCAGCCATCACTGCTCCTCACACCACAACTATTTTCTCCTTTACCTTGCCTATGCTACCATACACAACATTATCAACTAGGACAAAACACACCAGCAGATTCAGCAAACAAACTCCCCTAACCAGTTGGAGAAAATGGCGGCCATTTTGAATGAGGGAGGTAGAGTCAGGGAGAGGTGCCTGTTTGGGCTAGCTCTCCCCCGCCGGGTTAGGCTGTGCTCTACCTCCCCCTACTCCCCCACTCTCCAACAACTCACCTAAAACAAAACAAAACTCGCCTAGACAGTCAGAGACACACTACAAAAACCAATTCAGGAGCAATACAAACAAACCAACTCACCTGAACTAACCACATGGTCTCAAAGAGGCTCACACAGCCACACCCTCCTCTTAAAAACACTTCCTCTTCCTGGATTTTCTTCCTTGCTTCTCCTAAGAGCCTGTCTATCCTAAGTGCTCCCCCTGCTGGGCCCCCAGCTACCATTACTTCTTCTAATCCAAATCCACTGACTGGATCTTGCTGCCTCATCTGACATGTCTTTTAATATTTTCCTCACACTCTGTCCACTTGCTCCTAGCTCCCTTAACAAAAAGAACAACAGACCTTGCTACAAATCCTCTACATCCTACTTCTACTGGACAAATCCTAACTTTCCATCCTCGCTGCTCTGCTTCTGCCCCTAACTCTGCATACCTGAGCTTTTTCCTTTCATATGCTTCTTCAACTGAAGCCTCCACTGAGACAGTCAGCTCTATGAAATATACTTTCATTCTACTCCTAGCCCACAAGACTATGTCAGGCCTTAACTTTGTACTGGCTATTTCCTGGGAACAACAAGCTTTCCTCCTAAATCTACCTGCATTTCCCAATCACAAGCATCCTCTAAGCTGCCTTGCCTCTTGCATATCTTACCAACTTTCTTCCTCTTGAACAAACTTTTATTGCAACTCTCTTGTTTTAGACCCTCCTAAATTGCCTGCCTCTGTAGGTCTTCTTATTCCTGCAGCTAAGCTTTTTTAAACCTGGTTATTGTCGCCATGTGTACGCCCTTGCGACAGACTAACCTTACAGCCTGACAAAATGTGCTTTAGAGTTGCCGTACCTGAACACAATGCACATAGCGGTCTCCATTGTACCCAGGAGTTATTAGTTCTGGGGAGTTGGCAATACATCATATGTTGCCCCTATCAAGAATCTAATGCTACTTTCCTCCATACTCCACAGCTCTTTCCAGCTAAGCTTTTTCTTATCTACACCTTCCCAATTTAACCACTGTCCCTGCTTAGCCTGAGCCACTGCCTTTGCACCCCTTAATATCTCCTCCTGTCTACGAACCTGTTCCACCACGAGCTTTCTCTTTTCCTTGGGACCTGCTCTACTCCACACCGGTTTGCCTGGGCCAAGCCCCAAGCCTCCCCGGCCTATTTGGACATTACCCACAATCTCTGTATGCCTGAGCGTTGCTTCTGCCTCCTGCACTGCCATTCTTGGATTCCACTTTCTCCCCTTGATTGGGTTTGGAACCACCTTACTGACTACCACATCTTTACTCCCAGATAACTGTCTACGAACCTGTTCCACCACTAGCTTTCTCTTTTCCTTGGGACCTGCTCTACTCCACACCGGTTTTTTTCCCCCAGAAAGTGGCGGCCAATTTGAATGAGGGAGGTAGGTCAGGGAGAGATGCCTTGTTGGGCTAAACTCTCCCCCGCCGGATTAGGCTGTGCTCTACCTCCCCCTACTCCCCCACTCTCCAAGACAGTACAACTAACCATACAACTCACCTAAGACAAACAAACTCACCTAAACAGTCAAAGACACACTACAAACCAATTCAAAACAATACAAACAAACAACACAGGCCAACTCACCTGGACTAACCGCATGGTCTCAAAGAGGCTCACACAGGCCACACCCCCCACTTAAAAACACTTCCTCTTCCTGGATTTCTTCCTTGCTTCTCCTAAGAGTCTGTCTATCCTAAGTGCTCCCCCTGCTGGGCCCCCAGCTACCATTATTTCTTCTCATCCAAATCCACTGACTGGATCTTACTGCCTCATCTGACATGTCCTCATAAAATATTAGGCTTTTAAAGGAGGAGAATTCCCCATAGGATAACTTACAGAAAAAAATCCTAAAAATGACAGTGACCCCCCTGACAACCAAGGTTTCTGAGCATAGGTGAAGGCTGTTGGGGTTGCTTCATTTAAGACACTGTATTCCTCTGGTTTTGACCATGTCTCAGTCATACAGAAAATATCAATGTTATTGGAAGTAATAAAATCATTGCATAATAAGGATTTGTTCTTCAAAGATCTCACATTTAAAAGGGTGATTTTTACAGGTGTGCTTGGGGGAGCAGGAAGTTAGTTATTTACATTGACTTTCCTGCCAGTGTGGTATGGGATATATTTTTTTGGCCTGCAGTAGTTCATTTTAATAGGAGGAACGAGTCCAGTATATGTTGTGACAGAGATAGCAGGTGTATGGAGACTAGCATACAGGAAGGGGGAGCTAGAGGGAGGAATAACATCAAATAGCTGTCTAGGCAGGAACTGATGTCTGGTGAAGAAGATTGGGGGACCTGAGTAGGGACAGGTGTGTTTGTGATTGGGAACATTCATGCACGTTGAGACGTCTGGACCGCATGCTGAATATTGGTTGACAGCTTACAGCTGCCCCGCTTGTTGGGGTGAATCCCGTCTCTACTGAAGAGAAAAACACGATCCCGAAAGTTCAAATTGTCTATAAAATTCATGTTGTGAGACCTGCATGCTGACTGGAGCCAGGTGTGCAGGCTGACATTTTGTGGCGCTTCATCATGGCTCATAGAGTAACGAGCTATCTGGTTTGCGCTGGCCACAGTTGGAGGACATGCAGCGGTGACAGGAGGGGCCATAGCTTGACTGGGGTCAGCCAGTTCAGGTGGGAGCGGGGTTGCAGGGGCATTACCAGGATGGACGGTAGAAAAGGCTTATATCTCCATCTCCTAGCCTTTAGCTTAGCCCCGGCTCTGCATCTATGGAATGGCTTCTTCAGCTAAGCCGGTATGGGAAGTTTAACTCCAGATCTGGTTCACTTTAATGGCAGGAGTTCTTCCTTCATGTACATTATTTTCTCTATCATTGGACAAAACAACAAAGTAGAATAAAAAATGTCAATCAACATCTATCTGGTGCCATGGCTACTCCTCCTCTTGGCTTATTGGAGGGTCAGACTGTGGAAATTACAAATACATTGAGTTGTAATAATGTATATAGCAAGCACTGTATGAATGTATGTGTGAATGTGACTTGAAGTGTAAAGCACTTTGAGTGGTTGTTAGGACTAGAAAAGTGCAATATAAATGCAGTCCATTACCTGCCAGCCAGCTCCCCCCCCTCTCCAACATCTTCAACCAAGCCCCAAAAACTCAGCTCAAACAACTAGTTCACAATGAAGAACTCACATCTTTTCATTCCATTGTGTTCTCCTTTGTGGGTCAGGAAAAAAAAGACATTCAAAACTTTATGTAATCTTTGCAGGGAAAGGTCCATTTTCAAAAAGTGATTAGTCTCACACACAAACTGAAGTACGGTGACCTTGAGAGCTCAACCCAAACAGACAAAACACAAACAACTTCAGAAAACATCATCAATTTGACAACACATGAGATCTGTAAACACAACCAAATACACAAACCTGCTGCACATCATCTGCACACCATCCTCTCTCTGTCAGGCTCTGAACACAAGGTAGAACCCAAAAGCACGATCCAAGAGGCAGTTGACAATTAGGCAGTTTATTGTATGACTCAAAAAACAAACAACAGCATACAAAAAAACAGCCTGGCAAGCCCAATGGAGACAGGCGATCAATCCAGTGGGGAAAAAGCAGAGACGTGGTCAGGCGGGCAGGGTCAAAACACAGGCAGGCAGGAGAAGGCAAAGGTACCGACAGGGAACAGGCAGGTCTCAGGAAACGGGTTGCAAAAAAGGTCTCTCTCAAGGTCTCAATCAGGAAAACGCTGGTAAGTCACTCACTAAGGAAGAAAACAAACTGGCAAAGTGAAAAGGGACAAAACGGGCATAAATACTGTGGCGATAACGAGACACAGGTGACACACATCAGGGGAAAAAAAACAGGTAATCACCCAGGGGGAAGTAAAGACACAAGAGGGAAACTACCAAAATAAAACAGGAAATGACAAGACAGACAAAAAACACTAAGGCCTGGGGACCGTTGTGACACTCTCTCTCTCTCTCACTGTCTCTCACTGTCTCCAGGTTAATCCCTTTTAAGGGTCCCCTGGAAACACTTCTGTTGTGTTGTGACTATTTGCATCTCATGTGTTGTTTTCTGAATTTCTTTGTGTTTTGTCTGTTTACATGTTTTTTCATACTGTAAGATGCAGAGCATTGAGCTCTCAGGGCCACTATACTGAAGGGCTAATAGCTTATGCTGTAAGATTGTTGAGGTAATCCTGTTGACCACATTAAAATTCAGCAGACAGTGCAACATGAACACTCACATTATTTATTAATGCAGTATTTGTAAAAATCAATGTTCTACTGCAGATTTTCAGACATGACCTGCTGTGGAGGAGGAAAAGAGTGAAGACAAGTCCGTGTCCTTAGAGTTTAACTAAGCAACAAAATGCTTCCGTAATAAAATTCACACACTCATCCTGCAGGAGCTGTTGTTCCACTGCTGCTCACCATGCTGCTCAACCAGGCCCCAGTGATGAGGTCAACATCACAAATGCACCAAAAAAGATTTATTTACATTTCAGGTTGCTGTTTCCCTGTGCCTGTAGTGTTATGATAAGAGAGTAAAATGAGGGAATGTGGATCCGTTTCCAGGCTCAGGAATAGGATATGATGAGAACAAGACCTAAGATGACCACTTGTTATCCAAGACCAGTGTTTACATGTCACTTTGACTTAGAGCTGTTGGCCAGCTTCAGTTTATACACCCCTGGGAGAGGAGCTGCTGTTGTACACAGAAAGGCCATTATCCCATACTCTAAGTGGAGTCCAAGTATAAACTCCTGCAGCTACTATTTTAGGGCCTGAGCTATGAAACAGGATTAGACAGTGAGTCCACCCTCCAGATTGACTGACTGGTCTGGAAACCATTATTATTGGATGGGTCCTGGACTTGTTCATCTCTAAAGAGTGAGAGGGAATGGACACGTTTCTATCTCTATAGGGCTCTGCTCTCTCTCCTCTTGTTATCTCTGTACTGTGCTCACTAATGACTGCCAC
This sequence comes from Seriola dumerili, assembly GCF_002260705.1. NCBI lineage: Eukaryota > Metazoa > Chordata > Actinopteri > Carangiformes > Carangidae > Seriola > Seriola dumerili. Next base: position 508,263 of record NW_019174280.1, on the reverse strand, counting down.
AGTGAGTTGTTAGGTTTGGTATGGAGGAATGAATCATGAGTCCTTTAAGTACCTGGACACTACAATAAACAGACGACCTTTAACAACAGCAACGTGATCTTTATTTGAGCTGAGTTTCATGTGGGCTGAGTCAGTTTTATCTGTTGGTGTGTGTCAGCTGTGATAGATGTTTGAAGCACTGAAGACAAAAGTCTGTCTGTCTGTCATTTTGAGCTGCTCCTTGTAATGCCACCTCCCCAGGACAGATGTTGTTTGGGCATTGGAAACTTCAAAAGGGATGTTCCCCAGGAAGTGGGTCAGCAGGCTGGAGTACTTGCTCAAAATGTGATTTTATTAACAAAAATATTACCAAACAGAAGAAAACATTAACCAGATTGACCAAATTCTCCCCCCCAAAAAAACTTAAATCATAACGTCAGAAAAAATAAAATCTGCAGCCTCGCAGCAAACTACCACCTGCTCTGTCTCTCTCACATACCCATGCCCCCGTCCCTCACTGCCACTAAGAGGACATATTGACACACACCTGTTTCCCCCTTCCCTGATGGAGCTGCTGATATACCCCACTAACCTAAACCAACAACTGAAAATACACAAAGTGGGCTGACCCTTCCGACGTATCAACCTGCACATCCAGATCAACCACACCTGTCAACCAATATATAGAATAACAACCTGAAAATAATAGAAACATCCAACTAAAATATTGTTTAAATAACAAAGGTAATAACAAAACCATGATACTGTGGGGGATCGGGGCCTAGGGAAAAGGGAATGGAACAGCTTTTTCACATTCCTGTTCAGACTTGCACAGGAACCTGCTTTGAGCATGCCTCAACCCAGGCTCTAGTCCTGAAGTGGGTGGGGGTCTGGTTCGGGATCAGGGCTGGCAAGTGCACTCCCTGTCACCAAGCAGGCAGCCATCAAACTCTTCTGTAATTATACAGAGACATTTAGAGGGTGTTACCGAGGGAGACAAGGACGTCATGTTGGTACTAACATTTACCTTCCCTGTACAAACCTGTTGATCAGGAGTCCTGCACTGAGACTGAGACATTGGACTTCAACACTGGCAATCATGTGTGTGTCTGATGTAATGATGCTTTGTGATTTTTCCAAATGAAATCAAAATATAGTTTGTTCATTTCTTTAATAACCTTGGGAGCTAAGGAGTATGCTGGATGTATCAGTTAAATGTTCTTTATCAGCGTTCTTCTAAACAGTGTCTCTTTTTTTGTATTTTCTGTCACTTATCAACTTTATTTAGAATATTGTTTTTTCCCTGGTGTCTGAACATGTTATTGACAGGTCTATGATATAATGAAGAAGAGGAGAAGCTGTGGATGAGTTCACATTCATCATATTTCAAACACAAACCAGAGGCTTGAGAGAGAGTGTCCCTGCTGTTTGTGAGGCTAAAGGAATTGGTGTATCTGACTTATAGTTAATTGCTGACCATTTATATTTAATCTTTTAATGCTCCCGCTCTTTAGAAGGGCAGTGATTAGATGACAGCAGTGAATCAAAGAGGAAAACACTAAGTCCTTGTCACAGTGAATCTGAGACATGTGTTAGTAGTGTCAGTGTGTAACGTCATGATCAAATCCAACGTGCTTTAGTGTGTCAAAAATAAAAGTCAAATGATTTATGGAAGTCTGAGGAAACCATCACCCTTGATGAAGTGACTGTAATCAGTGAGCTCCAGAACTGAGGGGGTTTTATTGTGGACAGATCTTCCTTTGAAGATGTAATGTACACAGCTCAGAATAACATGAAGACTCGGGGCTGGATCCTTAAAGTGGTAAACAATGAAACAGAAAGACTACAAATAACCAGGGAAACTTTTGAGTCTAACATTGTCCATCCTGATAACCTGTACTATGAAGCGGGTTATCCACTGGATCAGTTAACTGTCAGTTTACCTGTCCAGGTATGAGCAAGTTCATGTGAAAAAGGTTGTTAACATCATCAGAACCATGATTGAAGTATTAATAAGATATGAGAAGAAATGCTGATACCTGCTGGTAAATTCTTTTATAGTGACGTCATAAAGTGAAATTCAACAAGGTGAAATGTAAACAAACTAGAATGAACAGAGGAAATAATTTGATTAAAGTCAGACTAAAGTCACGGAAGTGAAACCCCTGTTTGTTTCTCTTTCTCTACTGCTGGGGAGCACTCTGCTGATCAACACACCAGGCAAAGTCTTTTCAAACAAGTGTAATTTATTTAAAAACAATGAATAATAAAAAACAAATGCTTAAAAGAGTCCAAGTCCAGAGTCTTTCAAATCAACACCATCAGCACAGATGGTGCAGTCCAGAGTCTTGGCCGGAGTCTCTTCTCCTCCTGTGTGTCAGGCTAGACCAGGCATGGCTAGGGGTTAGGGACCATGAAAAGCCTAGGTGCGGAGAGGCCACAGTTAGAGCAAAAAAGTCCACAGTGTTTAAGGCTGACTCCTGCCTCTCACATGTGCATAATCACATCTACATAGTCATTTCCTTAACCAGGTCCTGTCCCTTTATATCTTGCAACCCTTAATGTAGTGCACGTTAGTTGTCACCAATTATTTGTGAAAAAAACATATAGAAACCTACGTGCTCTTACTTACGGAAATGGCGTCTCAGCAGGTGATCACGTTTTACGAAAGTGGATGAGGGAGTTGGCATTCTGTTAAACAAATTCAAAGGAGATATAGTAGAATCTCACTTATCTAAAAAGGGTAGATGGATTATTGTGGTTCTTAGAATGAACAATAGGATTCTGATTGTGAGTAATATTTATGGTTATAATAATAATACATCAGCAAAAAATATGTTTACTCAACTTATAGAGGAATTAAAAAAGATAAAGTGCAAACCAAAGTGCACATCTGATCATGGGCGGAGATTTTAATGATTTTTAACAGTAGATGACCAAATTGATAGAATACCAGTAAGAATATCCTCCCACTCAAAGACTAAAGTAATTTAAAGATTATGTGAACAACTTAGTGTCATTGATGTCTGGCGCTATCTGCATCCTTACCAGAAAGAATATACATGGTGTCATGCAAATGGTTCCCTACAATCTCGAACTGACCTTTGGTTATTATCCTCCCATACATTACAAATTGTTTCTGAGTCATTACATAGCTATGCCCCCTTCTCACACCAAAAAATGATTATCATTACTCTTGCCAGTCCATTAGAATGAATTAAGAAAATACATGGTTACTGGAAGTTTAACCTTAATCTTTTAAAACATGAATCTTTTTTGAAAATCATTCAAAGTAATGGCAGCTGACATTTTTAAACAAAGTGAACTGAATAGTGTACAAAAATGAGAATTCTTTAAATTTAAAATCAGAGAATTGGCCATTAAGCATAGTAAAGAAATTAAAAAACACAAACCATGACAGAATGAAATACTAATGAAATAAAGGAACTCTAACTGTAGAGGAAGAATCAAGATTGACATATCTAAAAGACTAGAAAAAAGGAACCAAAAGAAATAATTTCACATATTTAAAAATTGATAACGCCATAATCTCTAACCCTTCTGATATAGAGAATCACACCCTCAAATTTTAATTCTGATTTATATAAATCAAACTACAACCGGTCGGAATGTGAAAAATGTATCTATGGTGTAAAAGAATTTATCCCACAAATATCAGATGAATTTAAATTGGATTGTGACAAACTTATTTCCAAATCAGAAATTCTTGAAGCTGCTAGTAAAATGAAAAAAGGAAAAATCCCCCAAAATGGATGGTCTGCCTATTGAATTTTATTTACACTTTTGGAATATGATCCAAATATGATAAAAGAATGCATTGATAAAAAAGAAATGACAACAACTATGAAGCAAAGCATAATAACATTGCTTCCCAAGCCTGATAAAAGACCATCTTCTGATAGATAATTGGAGACCAATAACATTGCTCAACATAGACTATAAAATTATTTCATTAATCTTTGCTAATTGTTTAAAGAAAGGTTTAAATCAAATCAATGTAACTCAAACCGGCTTCATGGCCAATCATCACATCAGTTGCAACATTAGACTTATCCTTGATTTGTTAGATTACACTGCATATGTAGAATTAGATGCTTTATTTCTATTTTTGGATTTCTATAAAGCGTTCGATACAGTTGAACATCAATTCTTATTCAGGTCACTACAAACCTTTGGTTTTGGAGAAACATTTGTTTCCAATGTTACGATACTTTATAAAGATATCAGCAGCTGTGTCATGCTATATCCAAACATTACTAAAAGATTTTCAGTTTGCAGATCAGTCCGCCAAGGATGCCTCAATTCTCCATTTCTCTTTATTATTATGATTGTTTTCTTTAGACATTGCCATCATTTTCAAGGAGATTTTTCAAAAGAGCAATTATATAACTCAGCTAGCGGATGACACAGTTCTTTTTTAAAAGAAGAACTGCAAATTGATAAGGCAATTAAAGAAATAAATTCCTTTTCTTTGGCATCAGATTTGAACCTAAACATAAAAATTTGAAATTTTAATTATTTATAACACTAAGAAAACAGTAATGTGTACTATACAAGTTCTTTTGTACGGAGCCCCTAAAGGGACATGGGGAAATTATTTTTTTAGATATGTTTCTCGTGCGCACGAGAAAACATTTTGTGCGCACGAAAAAGTTTCTCGTGAGCACGAGAAAGCATTGGATGCGCGCTCATGTTTTGTGGGAGATCCACTGCATATGGTTTGAGGTCTGTGTGAAAATGCCAGTTCAGGAGTTAATTCGGCTGTATTTCCAACTAGGACTTCATTGTCCGAAGGTATAATCAACAGCAGGAGTTGTGCTTGCTGTGATTAAGACAAGCACAAAGGATGGCAGCAGAAGTAGATTTATTCTCATTCCTGAAAATGCGGAATATACCTGATAGTGTCATCAACCAACTAAAAGATGACAAGGTGAGGATAATTGTTAACTTTCACATTAAGTAAGCAATAGCCTACATTTAATGTTGCTAACTTGTCATTTTGCAAACGTTTGCCTTTTTACAGATCGACATCAACGTCATAGGTGTTATGACAGATGAGGAGTTAAGCAAGTATATCGTAAAATATGGGGACCGACTTGCGCTCAGAGCATTTTTTGGTCAAAGAACTGTGACAAACGAAGAGCCGGGAGGAGCAGAGACAGTGAAGTCCTCTCTCATGCAGAAATTAAGAGACAGATTAAGAACTCATAACAGTGACAGAGAAGGCCCCGGTATTGGCAATAAACATACAGCCAAAGTCACCCGGCGGGTTGAAATGGGATGGCTCCACTTTGAGAGCGGAACTTATCACCAGGTCAGAACGAGAAAAGGAGGAGGAACACGGAATCTGTCGGTCCAGAAATCAGTGACTATGGGTGAACTGCTGGAGACATGCAAAGGCTTGTTTTTTCCAAATGGGCATTCATCCAAAGGACCGATGGAAGACTTTGAGTTTGACATTTGTGATTATTGTCACAATTCTGTGCGCCATGAAGTCACGGTGGGCCAGCTGTACGAACAGACTAAACTACGAATGCTGCGCATCTACACAACCACCAAGGCTAAAGACATTATACTTCTCTCTGATGAATCATCGGACTTCGAGCCAACACATAAGAGGCCAATGAAGGTAATTTATGCTCTGCCACATTTGTGGTATCAATATATAGGCTACTGTAGATATTTATATTGATTGGTTGTTTATTGCTATGGTTTTAAAACGGCGCAGATTGTGGGTGAAAATGCTGCACTATAAGTAGAATTAATGACTTCCCTTATGATTGGTGTGGTTGTATACCACACCTGTCTCATATGCTGAGTATGATGTATGCTGTACAAAGATATGCATTTGACACATATTTATTTGTGGCAAGAGAGTGGCGGTCATAGGTTTAGTTGTTGCCGAACAACGCCACCTGGGGAATTGCACCCCAGGAAATAACAATATTTATACACTCAAAAGCTAAAAGGCTACGCAAGTTCGCAATCACCACGGGGCAAAGACCATGTTCATAATACAAACTTTATTCACAATGATTACTAAAAAGATGTTCCTAGATGCTGTCTAAGCACATGTTAGACGCGGGGCCATAAGAGAAAGGGGAATGGACGGTGCTGGGTTACCTCGGCGGCCCGAAACCAATGAGGGAGGGGGGAAACTAAAACACCCGTGACACTGCACACACACAAACGGAAAACGTGAAGAACCGCCACCAGGGATTGGGTCGCCGCCCGGAGCCCACAGCACCTGTCCACAGAGAGAGAGAGAACAATAAAATGGCCACACTTTACCACGACACACACACAAAACAATAATAAGTAATAAAGTAAATAATCAATTAACAATCTACGAAAGAAATCAAACTCAATAAACAGTACACAATTGAATAATCATCTTAACAAAACAAAAGAATTAAATCTCAAATAAAACACAAACAACAATACAAAAGAAATCAAATGAAATTAAATCAATGTTCAAAATAACTAAATACGTGTACAAACAAATAAACAAAAAAACAGCGGCAAAGACTGCTACAACAGCCGCATCGACAAAACGGTAAGTAGACAGCGGAACCAAACACTAATAAAATCACACAAACAATAAACCAATTAATAAAACCATGTAGGTCAATAAAGCCAAAACAGCAACGCCGTCCAGCGAGCCGTGGCGATGAATCTGTTTCCAATCGACCTCACCGGCGCAGCGTCACAGCAGGCCAAGCAGCGGAGTTATTCCCCGACTTCTGCCTGATCCAAACTGTGGCACAAATTAATAGTTAGCCAGGGGCAAACAGGAAGGAAGGAGGAGGACGGACAACGCCAACTCACCATGAGGATGCACAAACCCACGCAAGGGGCTCCCAGCGGGGCAGCCCGGTCCCCACGGCGACAGTGATCCGACACCTGCAGCAGAGAATGGACTGTAACTGCAGTGCAATATGGCACGCTAAGCAGGAGGGAGAACGGCGGTGTGCATACCTGTAGGCTGCAAAACAAGCGTGCGCCACGATGGCCAACACGCCAAACAGAGCTCCAGTGTGCGCACAGCCACACCACAACGGCTCCTCCACACCTGCACCAGTCACACCAACCCACACCACGACAATGGACGAATGGCCCCGGAAGGGATGAGAAAGAGGGAGGAGTAGCCAATTTTATAAGTTTCACCTTAGCTTTCCTACCTGTGCTCTTATTCAATGTGACCTGTACATTCACAGATGTCATTTATTTTTGAGGACAAATCTATTATCTTAACTCTATGTCAAGTCTGTATAAGCCCACAATTTGCTGATTTGCTCACTTTTTTATAGGCTAGGACAATGAAGACATGATCCTTGAGGAACAAGACCAGGAGATGTCATCAAGTGGATCATCCAGAGAACTCCTCTGATTTAGATCTAGCTCCCAGTGGCTCAATGCAGGAAAACCATGAAAAAGTAAGCCCTAGTATTGCATTTTTATGGACCCAGTCTGTGATATACAGTACACAACTTGTGTTGTCTGAAGATTTTATTGTACCAAAATGTTCAGTATTCTTTAACATTCAAACAAAAATTGATTAATCAAAAGTTATAGTTTCCTGTAGTGGCATTTGAGTTACATCTGCATGACACAGCAGCTATGTTTATAATAAATCACAGGTGAAATCTATGAGGACACAGAAATGGCCTTTAAGAGACCACAATTTTGTTGCAAGTCGTAAATCTGCAGTTAAGAGTCTGCGAATACTTTTGAGTTTAATGCTACATTAAGTAAAAATGCATACACCAAAAAATGTACTGTGCAAAGGTGCAGAGTGTTATAATCACATTAATACACATAACAGCTTCGATCAGATTAAAAACATAGGTAATATAATAATTACACATAAATAATAATACATTTGTTTGTTTTGTTGTTTTTTATATTTAATTATCAATAGAGAGGAGAGACAATCAGCCAGTCAAGATCAGCAACTCCTGAGATGGGTAACACAGAGGTCCTGCATCCACGACCTTCTGATGATGTTGGCAGTCATACTCAGCAGTCAACAAGAAGGCATGGATCTGAAGATGACTGTTTAAAGCCTGTGCCAAATCAAGATGCAGACCAGTTGTTAAGTGATGTCTCAGATTCCCTTCTTGCTCCTGCCATTCAACAATCTCTTGAGGACATTGAAGTGAGCTTTGGACTCATTGTTGGTGATGATAATGATAATCAAGACACCACTCTTCCCTGGAATCCACATGACTTGAGCAGCATGCAGGTACAATGTAGAACTAACTTCTAACAGTACTGTAAAATTATTAGTGCCATTGTCAATTACTTTAAAGAGTTTTTCTTATTCATTGTTCTGTTAATAAAATGTACAAAAACTGTAACATTACCATCCCAAGTTCTCTCACCCCAAGCTTATGTTTTTAAATTAATTTTTCATCCAAACATTCCAAAACTAATTTCCAATTTCATGCATCGTAGTATGAAATAGAAAAGTAGCAAATCTAAAACTACAATATCACAATTTTTGCATGCTAACTGATATATTGATTGTCAAATCTTTGATTTTTTTCTGTTCACTAAGTGATGAATCAATCAATAATCCCACCTAATTGCCTTTTTAAAATATCTTGCAGCATTCTACATTCAATGATGGACCTGTATCATCAAGCTGTCTTCCAGCATCACCAGATCCATTTGACAAAGAAATCCTCCATGTGAAATTAAGACGAGTAAACATAGTTGATGATGTCCTTAATGTCTTCATGGATCCAAAAGTACTGAATGCTAGTCTAAGAATGAAGTTTACAAATGAAAAAGCTATGGACATTGACGGTGTGTCAAGAGAGGCGTACTCCGCATTCTGGGACCACTTCTTGCACCAGTGTGAGGGGGAAGATGAACGAGTACCCAGACTACAACCAGACTATTCTGAGAAGAAATGGCAAGCTCTCGGAAGAGTGTGGTTGAAAGGATACCTGGACCACAAAATCCTACCAGTCAGACTGTCACCAGCCTTTTTTCTTGCCTGTTATCAAGGAGTTAGCTCAGTGGATGAAGAACTCTTGATGATGTCATTTGCCAGATTTCTTTCAGAGAATGAGCGTGCATCGCTTGAAAAAGCACTACAGGGCAACATTGATGAAACTGTTGAGGAGGACTTACTCGATGTCTTCTCAAGAATGGGCTCACGCTGCCTGCCCCCAAAAAACAATTTACAGGTTGCTATTATAACAATGGCACACAAAGCTCTTCTTCAAGAGCCGAAGTTCATAATTGACTGTTTCCACTCCAGTGTTCACAATGCTATGCTGACGCTCATAACCAAAGACAACATAACGGAGCTCTATGAATCTAAGAGGCCAACTAACAAGAGAGTGGCCGAGATGATAAAACCATCAACTGAAAGCCTAAATCCACAAGAGCAGACTGCTCTTAACCACCTGCTACGGTATGTGAGAAGCATCGACCAAAGAAAACTGGAGATCTTCTTATGCTTCTGCACAGGATCTACTGTGCTGTGCAAAGACACAATCGAAGTAACTTTTAATGCATTGTGTGGTTTAAGTCGCAGGCCTGTAGCACACACGTGGAGCAGTTCTTGAGTTACCATGCACCTACAGCTCATACCCTGAATTTCGTAAAGAATTTGATAAAGTCTTGTCTGGCGACTGCTTTACAATGGATATTGTGTAGTGAATGCAAAGGATCTTGCACATCCGTCTTCTACACTGAGATTATTATGGCATTTGTCTGATGCAAAACTGTATCCACGGATTTACATTTATTGTTCTTATTAAAACAGAAACAGTTTACATTTTTTGATTTTTTGATTTTCTTATTGGAAATGAATTTTCAGTAATTTGTTAGTACATACAGAAATTTTTCCACAAGACGGTTAAAGTTTCATAATTTTGATAAATCAGCAGGGTCTGCTCTCACAGGTGAATGTCCCTTTTTGTACAATTTGTACATTTTCATGTGCATCTTTTATGCAATTGTTATTCTGAATGAAGTTCATCATTCAGCATTTTTGTCAGCATTCAACAAAGAAATACCTGTTCAATGCACATACAGTACAATTTCAAATGGCTGTTTTTCTTTGGGCCTCATATGGTAAATATGATGACAGTTACGAAGAGCATAATATTCTAAAATAAATATTCAGTTCCTCTTTCATGTCCTGCCTTGTTTCTCTTTGTAGTCAGTGTGCATATAGTGACATATCAATCCTTTTTGCCCCTAAATATTGCTGCAAATGTTCTAAATGTCTGTGGCATAGCACTGTTCAAGTGTATACAGTGTGCACATGTTGTACCCCTGAATAATCTGAATAATAATCCATCTCAAATTAGAGAGCGGATGTTATCTCATTCCTCAAATGCAGATACAAATCCAATGCTTGATAAGCATCAGCTGGAAGATGCAGCTGTGACTCTGCCATCAGAATGTTGCAGATCTTGTAGATGTCTGTGTCACATGGCACTGCTGGTCGAAATGTGCAGTTACTCTGACACAACTGTACATCAGCTCTGTCCACTGGGGAAATGCAGTCATAAGTTCTGTAGAGTTCTGGGAACATGTACATGATTCAGGGGCGACCACTGGGCACCCTGTCATTCTTTGATGGTCTGATGACATGTGAATCCCACACATGGATGGTCTCGTCTAATTCATCCTGGAAAAACAGTATAGAGAGAAAGAAAGTTAATTAATATGCAATTTGTTATTCTCATCATGCGCTCCTTAAGTAAGTTATGAGTTAGGAGAAATTGAGTGGAAAGGGACCAGCATAAATAACTTAATAAACTAATAAGAATAAATGAAGAAACGCGATTAAGAGGGGGATACACCAAGCAACAAAATTAAAATAGCTTTAGGCTTTTGCTGATAATTTTCGGATGTAACTAAAATCTTAATCATGAATTTTACATAAGTAACTGTAAATTAATAGGCCTAATACTAGATATTTTTCTCCTGTAATGTAACGGATTACAATTTTGTTTATTTTGTAATTAAATTAGGCCTACCAAACCCCCCAACATTAATAGGCTATTGTAGGACACCGATAACGGTAATTAAGAAGACAGATGGACATGATGAGACACGAGTCCTAATATTCACAACCACTGTCTGCTCATGGGAGGATGTTAAAAGAAAAAACTAACATTTGTGGGCCTCAATTTAGGATGAAAATAGATATAACAATGCATTGTAGCTTACCTGAATGATGCTCATAAAGCAGAACTGAATTAGACCTCGGTCCAAGTATGTACCACCGAACAAACCACGGTCCTTCAGGTCAGTGAACAGAGAGATGTAGAACTCCATTGATTCCCTTCTGAGGAAACCCCACCAACTCTCTATGCGCTGATTTGCTGTGCTTGCCCCTTCGATGTAGCTGTCAATACCAGAGCCGTCATGAATGTTGCGACAGAGAAAACGCTGAAAGTCTCTGACTTTAACATTTTCAGTGCCACGATCGCCTCTGACAATCCTCGGACAACCACCGGATTTCTTCACTGCCTCCATATAGTAGCCTCCAATGATTTTTGGGTCACTGCTGGTCGTAAATGCATTCATCCAGATAATTTTCCGGGAAAATCCGTCAATACAGCCGTTTATACAGATACCAAATGGTTTCAGTTTGTCATAAGAGTCAAAGTGCCAAATATAATTGGGCCCTTTTGCAAAATAGTTTCGACGATGGAGCCGTCTCCTTCCTCTGAGTTCAACACCCCTTGGGTCAAGTTCTTTAAGAATTAAGCGTACCTCTTCTTTCTTGACGTGTAATCCATTCTCCTTGCATTTAGTGTACATCCACCTATACCCACACAGCTGGCCACTTGTTTGTAACTGCTGGTTAATGAAATCAACCACACGATCCAAAGAGGTGTATCCCTTGCGCCAAGACAGACTACATGCCTTCAGAATTCGTTTTAAATGTCTTTCAGACACAACATAGCGATGACGACTTGCAAGCAAAGTAGCAATGTCCTTACAATGAAGTCCTAGTTGGAAATACAGCCGAATTAACTCCTGAACTGGCATTTTCACACAGACCTCAAACCATATGCAGTGGATCTCCCACAAAACATGAGCGCGCATCCAATGCTTTCTCGTGCTCACGAGAAACTTTTTCGTGCGCACAAAATGTTTTCTCGTGCGCACGAGAAACATATCTAAAAAAATAATTTCCCCATGTCCCTTTAGGGGCTCCGTACAAAAGAACTTGTATATTACACATTACTGTTTTCTTAGTGTTTTCAAAAAAAAATTTCAAATTTTTATATGTTAAGGTTCAAATCTGATGCCAAAGAAAAGGAATTTATTTCTTTAATTGCCTTATCAATTTGCAGTTCTTCTTTTAAAAAAGAACTGTGTCATCCGCTAGCTGAGTTATATAATTGCTCTTTTGAAAAATCTCCTTGAAAATGATGGCAATGTCTAAAGAAAACAATCATAATAATAAAGAGAAATGGAGAATTGAGGCATCCTTGGCGGACTGATCTGCAAACTGAAAATCTTTTAGTAATGTTTGGATATAGCATGACACAGCTGCTGATATCTTTATAAAGTATCGTAACATTGGAAACAAATGTTTCTCCAAAACCAAAGGTTTGTAGTGACCTGAATAAGAATTGATGTTCAACTGTATCGAACGCTTTATAGAAATCCAAAAATAGAAATAAAGCATCTAATTCTACATATGCAGTGTAATCTAACAAATCAAGGATAAGTCTAATGTTGCAACTGATGTGATGATTGGCCATGAAGCCGGTTTGAGTTACATTGATTTGATTTAAACCTTTCTTTAAACAATTAGCAAAGATTAATGAAATAATTTTATAGTCTATGTTGAGCAATGTTATTGGTCTCCAATTATCTATCAGAAGATGGTCTTTTATCAGGCTTGGGAAGCAATGTTATTATGCTTTGCTTCATAGTTGTTGTCATTTCTTTTTTATCAATGCATTCTTTTATCATATTGTGAGGAGATTCGATCATATTCCAAAAGTGTAAATAAAATTCAATAGGCAGACCATCCATTTTGGGGGATTTTTCCTTTTTTCATTTTACTAGCAGCTTCAAGAATTTCTGATTTGGAAATAAGTTTGTCACAATCCAATTTAAATTGATCTGATATTTGTGGGATAAATTCTTTTACACCATAGATACATTTTTCACATTCCGACCGGTTGTAGTTTGATTTATATAAATCAGAATTAAAATTTGAGGGTGTGATTCTCTATATCAGAAGGGTTAGAGATTATGGCGTTATCAATTTTTAAATATGTGAAATTATTTCTTTTGGTTCCTTTTTTCTAGTGCAAAAAAATAGCTTGAATTCTTCTCCCCTTTTTCCATCCATTTAGCTCTGGAATGAATAAACGCTCCTTTGGTCTTGTTGACATATATTTGGTCTATTTCTTCTTTTAGATATGTCAATTTTGATTCTTCCTCTACAGTTAGAGTTCCTTTATTTCATTAGTATTTCATTCTGTCATGGTTTGTGTTTTTTAATTTCTTTACTATGCTTAATGGCCAATTCTCTGATTTTAAATTTAAAGAATTCTCATTTTTGTACACTATTCAGTTCACTTTGTTTAAAAATGTCAGCTGCCATTACTTTGAATGATTTTCAAAAAAGATTCATGTTTTAAAAGATTAAGGTTAAACTTCCAGTAACCATGTATTTTCTTAATTCATTCTAATGGACTGGCAAGAGTAATGATCATTTTGTGGTGTGAGAAGGGGGCATAGCTTTTTTTCGTGCGCACGAGAAACATATCTAAAAAAATAATTTCCCCATGTCCCTTTAGGGGCTCCGTACTTTTGAGTAAGGCTTACGCACTCAGAAAAGTTTGACCATTGTCTACTTAAAAAAATTAAGGCAACAAAGTGACACTTAATATAATTGAATAGATTTTAATTACTTCAACTTTGATTAAAAATTATTGATTTAATTAAGTAAATTAAAACAAAACTATTAAGTACAAAATAATGAAATCATTGGTTGAAATATTTTGGATTTACTAATAATATAGTGAATGTTGAGTAAATCCGAATCAAATTTACAGGGAAAACTGATTAATATTTACTAGGTATCTGAAAAAAAATAATTTCGATATACCAAATATCTGCAAAAAAGTGATTTAGATTTGCTAATTAATTAGGTGGAATTAATTTCTATTTACTAATTATTTAGATGAAATTGATTTTTATTTACTAAATATCTGGATGATATTGATTTATATTTACTAATTTTATGGGTGAAATTGAGGCTATCTTTCTAAATATCTGGATAAGAATGATTTGGATTCAATAAATAAAATAAGTTATATCAACTTATAATTGGTACCACATGACTTAAAATCTATTTAATGTTATTGATTGCCACTTTGTTGCCATAATTTTTTTATGTCGAATCTACTTAATATCACGCCTTCTTGTTGCAAGAATTTACTGAAGGTCAGTTAACAAATTACCATATGTAGGAAAACAACAGGTAAATATTTATTTGTGAAACTTTGTTTACACATACATTTTCAACATTTTTCAAAAAGATGTTTTGTTTGAAATACCAAAATACAAAGAAATACAGAGGAAGGCTGTTAAAAAAAACAGACAAAACCTTTTGTACAATAGGGATATGTTTGCTGGCAATCTGTTTATTATGTATTTTGATCAAAGCTAATTATGAAGTGGAAATTCACAAGGAAAGATGAAAGAGATCTATAAATTTCTCTGAAGTGCAGAATAACCTATGACCTCTGCCTATCACTTGTGGGCGTTGCAGGCCCAATTGACTTTCGGTGTAATTCAAGGTTTGATGTTTATATTATGGTAGTGTTTTCAGACTGCAAAAAAGCCTTTAAAATTTGTATATGAAAACTGAAATTGTCAAGGCCAATATGTTTTTAAACAGCCTAACCCTTAAACTGACTCAAGTCTGGGTTAAAGGTCAGGTACTTTGTTTGGTTCATCACTAACTTAAATGGCACTCAAATCATTAATTTGTCCAAATAAAATTCCTCTATTAAAGCTTGCAACATATGTATCCCTAGTGTACATAACAGAATCACAGCAGCAAGCCCCTGAAATGAGTATGACAAATTGCATTTTTCGGAACACACCTGAACAGTAATTAACTGCAGCACTGAAACTCAGACAAAGCCTCAAAGTAAACCATGTGACAGTAAACATCTGTGAAACATCAACAACTACATCAGATAAAACAGATGTATATGTATATTTTCAAAATTTCTTTCCAGAATGGCAGGAGCTTTGAGGCCTGCAAGCAGAACGATAAAATATTTCTGGAGCAAAACAAAGGCACTTGCTATTTGAGGCAGGCCAATTGCACAGGTAGATTCCTCAGTGTCAGATCAGTACAGCTTGTGTTCACTAACAGTGGCACAAAACAGAGATAAAGACCCAGTAGAATATTGTCCATCTTCATAATGGAGCTGTGAGGTGGTGATGCAAGAACCGAAAATCGTAAAAAACAAGAGGAGTGTCTGGTTTTGCCTCTGTTGAAAGTGGACTGTGTCACTGGCATCCATATGTCCTAAGCTGGTGGCAAAGTGTTCAATAGTCCATCAAGAAGCTTTGTGTTTTCAAAACACAACTCTCACTGTCCTGGTTATAATGCAGCATTATCATTTGCTCGTTACTTCTGGAAATAACAAGCTACAAAAAAAATGCTTGTGCCAGTTGTAAGTCCAAAGTATAACATCACACCCTTCAAATGAGTATGGATAACATTCTGAACAAGATTGAAACTTAACTGCAGCACAGAATTAGTGAGCACTTCACTGTATTTAGGGGTCCCTTTCTTAAGCCAGTAGCTTGCTCTTGAGGCTGTTCACTTTTGGGAAAGCTTTGAACAGTTCAGCTCGAGGAAGAGTTTCTGAAAGGATTCAAAAGTGTACCTGAGCTCCTTGGATAGGCAAGATTCACTGTATACGTCAAACCAATGAGCATGGCACAAGCCCTTGGAAAGTTACCCAGAGCGGTCAGAGACCTTTGTTCCGTCTATCACCGATTCCGATTGTCCTCTGTACCTTCTGGCAGATTCGTCTGGATGCTGTAGATTTTCATCCCTTGTACAGCAAGATCCTGTGCCACACTGTCTTCATCTGCATCCTAAGACAAACAAGAACATTTTGTATTTTTAGACTGTACAGCTAAAGGAGATGGTCCTAAATAAATACAGATTGAGGAGAGAGAGAGACGAGAGAGATGAGAGAGAGAGAGAAGAGAGAGAGAGAGATGAGAGAGAAAGAGAGAGAGAGAGAGAGATATGACATGCATTTCAACTTACATCATACTCTTTAAAGAGCTGATGGTCAGATTCCCCAAGGTACAACATCAGACACCGGATGACAATGTCTCTTGTTATGTTGATGGTAGGATTGCTAAGAGCCTGAAATAACATAAATTAATATGGCATAGTTTTTAACACTAGGAGGCTTAGACTTAAAGACACCACTGTCAATGATCCTTTATGTGCTGTCTGAGAGACCAGTCTTATGAAACACTTCCTGTCTTAACTGAAGTTTTCAGAGGACCAGCTATGACTCCAAAAAGTCACTGGTCCTGGAAAAGAAATTCCCATAAAACCAAAACATTGTAAATGTTATGTTTATCATTGAACATATGGTGAGCTGGTAGGTGAGTTTTGTCACCTTTGGATAAACTAGCTGCTTCCCTGTTTCTATGTTTTATGATAAGATATGCTGCTGGTTGTACCTTCAAATTTACAGAAGAGGAAAAGAAGCAATATCATTCTAACTCTATTTTAAAATAGGAGTGAGTGGCAGCTGGTGCTCAAAGAATCAGACGTTGACATTTATACAGAAAATACACTGATAAGAGCAGAGTAATGTAAAAAATATATAGAGCACATTATTTATAATCTGTGTATAAAAATGAAAATATTTTGTATTAGCTAACTGGATGGTCATATTTTTGAGAATGTGTGACAAGCAATGTCTAATTCGGTGGCCATTAAGTGTATACAAACTGCTGTAATTAAAAAGATATGCACTTATTTAAAGGTGCAGTGTATAATTTATGTTGTAATGAAAATTATGTAAAGTAATGTAAATGAAATTATAGATTGCAACACACCACACATAGGCAGCAATGGCAGTGCAACATGGCCGCCCCTCTGAAGGTCCCCTACCCCTGTGTAGATTAAAATGCTATTTCTCAAATAATACAAACACAACGGCCCATTTGATTGAATAGGAATTGATACTTAATTTTGAATGTTATATTCCATTTTTACCAAGTCCTTTGTTCTAGAAATCACTTATATTCTACACACTGCACCTTTAATATAATTTATGGACAGTCAAAGGCTAACTTTCCTCCTGCAGATTTAATATAAATATAGATAAAAAAAACACAATATGGCCAAACTTAGGATACCTTCAGTAGAATCGTCTGCAACCTCAATCCCATGGTCCCGCCCTTTGAGTGGAAGAGGTTCAGAAGCCTGGGAGAGTATTCATCCAGCTTGGACATGAACTTTGATTCCTGGTACACCGTTGTGTGTTCCCTTTTGTAGCAGACAAAGACTTGCAGATCTTACACTGCCATCCCATAGGCAAAAACTAAATAATGAGAAAAAAATGTCCTATTAAGTATAACTGTATAAATAGTAACCTACTTCAATAATAGTGCTAATAATTACATAATGTACAGTGACACATAAAAATCGAGGACCTTTGATTTTAGCGTTGGTTCTTTTTCAATCTTGTACATTTAAAAAGTTTAGGTTTAGGTCAAATTCAGGTTGGAACTTCAGATTAAACTGTATCAAATTTGCTTAACCAACAAAAGCAGATAAAAAGATGATTTTTATATCTAAGTTATCAACATGGTATTGCAAAACAGTGAACAAACCTTTACACATGGTATGTGATGGTATGGTATGTGAAATGTAGTATCATGTATTTAGTAAGTGCAATTTTTTAAGGTAAACACAAGAAACTTGTGCTGTAGAAAATGGACCAGACTCAGTGAATAGCTCCCTAAGCTTAACATCCTAAGTCCTATGATAACTATTAATTCAGCTATACAGACTAATGAGCAGTGATAACTAACATGTCTTTGGGGTCATCAGGTGGGAACCTCCTTTCACCAGTGTTTCGTCTAGTTGGTCCCACGACACTTCCAGGAGGCTAGACAGTGATCACTGGCGTCCCAGAGGCACTCCCCTAATGCCAGCCATCACTGCTCCTCACACCACAACTATTTTCTCCTTTATCTTGCCTATGCTACCACAAACAGCACTATCATCAACTAGGACAAAACACACTAGCAGATTCAGCAAACTCCCCTAACCAGTTGGAGAAAGTGGCGGCCATTTTGAATGAGGGAGGTAGAGTCAAGGAGAGATGCCTTTTTAAGCTAAACTCTCACATACCTGTGGTCTTCAGATGTTGATCTGATTCTTTATGCACCTAGGAAGAAATTAATAGCTTTAAGTCATTTGGATAATTAATATTTTAAGCACAAACTCAGAAGAGGTGATAAGCCTCTCTCTGGCAGCTCAGAGTTAGCATCATGCTCCTATTTACTGACCTCTAATCAGCATTCACAAACAGCGTTAGTGTAATGACCCAGAATCAACAGTTTGAAAACACAGAATAAATGGGGGGGGGGGTAACTTCTTGCTGTGTTAACCGGGAAACTTGGTGCCGATGTACACACCAGCCTCTATCCAGAAGACCAGAGCATGACGCATAAAGCATATTATCAGACCTCCTGTCAACATAACTCCAGACAAAGTATAAAAAAAGAAAAAATGAGAAAATTAAAAATGTGTCGGAGCTACCGCTGTCACCCCCACCCACCGCTACCGCAAACGCCGCCACCACTGCTATCACCACCACCGCTTCCACCACTCAGATAAGTTGTAAAGCCGGTGAATATGCCGCTTTTGACGGGATGATACTCGAGTATAAAGTGTTACTCGAGTACAGTATAGCCGATAACACGAAGTGCAGTAAATCTAACTTTTACTCACCTCTCACAACAACGTTTGTTCGCCATCTCGCTCTACTGTTAGCTAGCTTGTTAAGGTAGGGGAGGGGTGGAATCTCCGACTGACTCCCTAATCACGATATAAGCTACATTAAACTTAAAATACTACCAGTAAACTTGTTCGGTAACTCACGGTAATGCAAAACAATTTTCAACTACTGGGGCAACATAGATATAAAGTCTTGTTATTAAAATCTCTTACCTTGAGCAAATGGCAGTCGACACGGCTATGGCAGACATCAACGTTCGTGTGGCGCAAATGCTATGGGCGGAAGTGTACAGCGATTAAAACCAAAGAGTTCCCATTGAGTAGCATTTATTAATTTTTCGACATTGTTGACTTTACTGATAAAATATAATTAAATTCTACTCACTGATTTTCAGCAGATATTATTCAAACAAAAATGAGTAAAATGCAATTGATAAATGACTCAAATTTGATTAGATCAACACAATAATATACCAAACTGCACACAGTCATTTTTTTCATGTATAGGTTACTAGTATTTATTTTGTAAATATTAATTGAGCCCAGTCACACTTTTTAGAGTGCGTAAGGCAATGTTTTATGGGGAGAAAAAAGGCACAAGAAGAAACTACGTTCTTTGTTAATCAAATAAACATTTTAAATCCTAAATGTACTCTCGTCTCGTCGTCTCCCGCTTATCCAGATCCGGGTCGCGGGGGCAGCAGCCTCAACAGAGAAGTCCAGACGGCCTCTCCCCAGCCACTTCCACCAGTTCCTCCGGGAGAATCCCGAGGCGTTCCAAGGCCAGCCAAGAGATATAATCCCTCCAGCGTATCCTTGGTCGACCTCGAGGTCTCCTCCCGGTGGGACATGCCCGAAACACCTCCCCGGGGAGGCGTCCAGGAGGCATCCTCACTAGATGCCCGAACCACCTCAACTGGCTCCTCTCGACATGGAGGAGCAGCGGCTCTACTCCGAGTCCCTCCCGGATGACCGAGCTCCTCACCCTATCTCTAAGGCTGAGCCCGGCCACCCTGCGGAGGAAACTCATTTCGGCCGCTTGTACTCGCGATCTCGTTCTTTCGGTCATTACCCAAAGCTCATGACCATAGGTGAGGATCGGAACGTAGATCGACCGGAAAATTGAGAGCTTTGCCTTCCGGCTTAGCTCCCTCTTCCCCACAACGGACCGATTCAACGTCCGCATCACTGCTGACGCCGCCCCAATCCGCCTGTCGATCTCCCGCTCCTTCCTACCCTCACTCGTGAACAAGATCCCGAGATACTTAAACTCCTCCACCTGAGGCAAAGCCTCCCCCCNTTAGCTCCCTCTTCCCCCCAACGGACCGATTCAACGTCCGCATCACTGCTGACGCCGCCCCAATCCGCCTGTCGATCTCCCGCTCCTTCCTACCCTCACTCGTGAACAAGATCCCGAGATACTTAAACTCCTCCACCTGAGGCAAAGCCTCCCCCCCGACCTGGAGCTGATTTTCATCCCAGCCGTTTCACACTCGGCCGCGAACCGCCCAAGCGAGAGCTGAAGGTCGGCGTTCGATGAAGCTAGGAGGACCACATCATCCGCAAAAAGCAGAGACGAGATCCTCCCGCCACCGAAACCAAACCCGTCCACCACCCGGCTGCGCCTAGAAATTCTGTCCATAAAAGTTATGAACAGAACCGGTGACAAAGGGCAGCCCTGGCGGAGTCCAACCCTCACCGGGAACAGGTCCGACTTACTGCCGGCTACGCGAACCAGACTCACACTCCTTTGGTACAGGGATTTAATGGCCACTAACAAGGGGCCATCCACCCCATACTCCCGGAGTGCCCCCCACAGGGAGCCCCTGGGAACACGGTCGTAAGCCTTCTCCAAATCCACAAAACACATGTGGACTGGATTGGCAAACTCCCATGCTCCCTCCAGCACCCTAGCGAGGGTAAAGAGCTGGTCCACAGTTCCACGCCCAGGACGAAAACCACATTGCTCCTCCTCGATCTGAGGTTCAACTATCGATCGGACCCTCTTTTCCAGTACCCTGGCATAGACCTTACCAGGGAGGCTGAGGAGTGTAATTCCACGGTAGTTGGAACACACCCTCTGGTCACCCTTCTTAAAGATGGGGACCACCACCCCGGTTTGCCACTCCAAAGGCACTGCCCCCGATGTCCACGCAATGTTGCAGAGGCGTGTCAACCAAGACAGCCCTACAACATCCAGAGCCTTGAGATACCCAGGGCGGATCTCATCAACCCCCGGGGCTCTGCCACCGCGCAGTTGTTTCACTACGTCGGCGACTTCTGCCCCGGAGATTAGATCATCCATCCCCAGGTCTCTTGGCTCTGTTTCCTCTACGGAATACGTGTTGGTGGGATTGAGGAGCTCCTCAAAGTATTCCTTCCACCGTCCCACTATATCCTCAGTTGACGTCAGCAGCTCCCCGCCCCCACTGTAAACAGTGTGAGCGAGTTGCCGCCTTCCCCCCCTGAGGCGCCGGACGGTTTGCCAGAACCTTTTTGGAGCCGATCGATAGTCTTCCTCCATTGTCTCACCGAACTCCTCCCACGTCCGAGTTTTTGCCTCAGCAACTGCCGCGGCTGCACTCCGCTTGGCCCGCCGGTACCAGTCAGCTGATTCCTGAGACCCACAGGCCAACCACGCCCTGTAGGCCTCCTTCTTCAGCCTGACGGCTTCCCCCACCGCCGGTGTCCACCAGCGGGTACGGGGGTTACCGCCACGACTGGCCCCAGCTACCTTGCGGCCGCAGCTTGCAACAGCCGCCTCAACAATAGCAGAGCGGAACAAGGCCCATTCGGACTCAATGTCCCCCACTGCCCTCGGGACGCGGTCGAAACTCTGCCGGAGGTGTGCGTTGAAAATCATCTTGACGGGTTCTTCCGCCAGGTTTTCCCAGCAGACCCTCACAACCCGTTTGGGCCTGCCAGGTCTGCGCGGCGTCTTCCCCCGCCATCTGATCCAACTCATCACCAGGTGGTGGTCGGTTGACAACTCTGCTCCTCTCTTTACCCGAGTGTCCAAAACATGCGGCCGCAGGTCTGATGATACGACTACAAAGTCGATCATAGACCTGCGACCTAGGGTGTCCTGGTGCCAAGTGCACCTGTGGACATCCTTATGTTTGAACATGGTGTTAGTTATGGCCAAGCTGTGACTAGCACAGAAGTCCAATAACTGAACGCCGCTCGGGTTCAGATCGGGCAGGCCGTTCCTCCCCACCACACCCTTCCAGGTCACGCTGTCATTGCCCACGTGAGCGTTGAAGTCTCCCAGTAGGACAATGGAGTCCCCTTTCGGGGCACTTTCCAGCACCCGTCCCAAGGACTCCAAAAAGGGCGGGTAGTCTGAACTGCTGTTCGGCGCATAAGCGCCGACAACAGTCAGAACCCGATCCCCGACCCGAAGGCGCAGGGACGCAACCCTTTCGTCCACCGGGGTAAACTCCAACGTACAGGTAGAGAGCCTGGGGGACACCAAGAAGCCCACCCCGGCCCTCCGCCTCTCACCCGGAGCAACTCCAGCAAAGAGGAGAGACCAGCCCCTCTCAAGGACTTGGGTTCCGGAGCCGACGCTATGTGTCGAGGTGAGGCCGACTATATCTAGCCGGTATCGCTCGACCTCTTCCACAAGCTCCCGCTCCTTCCCCGCCAGAGAGGTGACGTTCCATGTTCCAAAAACCAGTTTCCGTAACCGAGGATCGGACCGCCAAGGCCCCCGCCTTGGTCTGCTGCCCAATCCACAATGCACCGGATCCCTCTGACTCTTCCTGCAGGTGGTGAGCCCACTGGGAGACGAACCCATGTAGCCGGTTCGGGCTGGGCCCGGCCGGGCCCCATGGGCTAAGGCCCGGCCACCAGGCGCTCGTCCACGGGCCCCAACCCCAGGCCTGGCTCCAGGCCTGGGGTTGGGGCCCGGCCTGGTGTCCCTCCGGGCCGGGTACTCGGGTTCTGGATAGTATTCATCATTGGGATCTTCTGAACCGTTCTTCGTCTGGCCCTTCACCTAGGACCAATCTGCCTTGGGAGACCCTACCAGGGGCAAAATGCCCCCGACAACATAGCTCCTAGGGTCATTAGGGCTCTCAAACTCCTCCACCACGGTAAGGTGACGGTTCAAGGAGGAGCCTAAATGTACTAATAAGCATATTAGAAATTACCTCTATAGCAAAAGGAAAATTTTTCCACAAGGAAAATTTGTATGGAACGTCCATTTCTCCAATATTCAGTGGGAGTATGGCTTCTACCTTACAAATTTGTTATTCCAAATAAACTAAAAGAAGTTGAATACAAAATGCATATGATTTATCCCACTAACAAATATGTTTCAATATGTGTTGATATTGATAAAAAATGTGAGTTTTGTAAAGAATTATACATCTATTCTTTGCATGTCAGTACATGTCAGGATTTTGGAGGAAAATGGAAGATTATTTTGACACTCAAACCAACTATTCAATTACATTAGATGCCAAGGTTATAATATTATATTATGTTAATAAAATAAAGAAGGTGCAGGGGGTTGTTAACTTAACGATCCTGCTAGGGAAGTTTCACATTCATGGGGCCAAGTTCTCAAGGTCTCGAACATCGTTTGAGCCCTTCTGGATGGAATTTAAGAAATACTTTGAGTGTATCCAAATTACAAATGATAAGAAACGTGCTGATACAGTAAGTGTTTAAGTGAGTTCTTCAAAGAAATCTGACTATTATGTGTTTTCCTTAAGATCTTTGTTTTCTTACCTGTTGTTACCTGTCATTTATTGTATTGTATTGATATATTAAAAAAAGCCATATAATGTTTGCCAGTTATATTATTATGATGCCTGTTTATGTGTTCATTATACTATATTGATTGACTGATTTTGTAATTAAACATTTTTCAATAAAAAAAAAAGAAAGTGGCTGAGTGATACATGTCGATTTTGGTTCAGACTGGTGGGAAGTTTGTCTCAAAACTGTGAAAAATTGAAATCCACAAGCGTAGAATTGAGATCCACAAATGCTTTTTTGCTTCACAAGATCATTGATTCACAAATGCCTTTTTTGAAAGTTGTAAATGTTAGGAAGATATTCACAAATGCTTTTCATTTATTTGTTAATTATTGAATGTATTCACAGATAATTTTTTTATTTGTGGAATTTGTTTGTGTAGTTGCAGATCTGTTTTATATTTGTAAGACATTTTTGGGAAGTTGCTCATTTATTTTTTGTATTTGTGGAAGGTTTTTTATATTTACAGATCACACATTTATGCATGGATTGTTGATCTGTTACAGTTTTTTCTGAATGCTTAAGCGCTAATCATGTTCTTGTAGCACAATTTCTAAAACTATTAATACATATAGCAAAACCACTCACTGAGTTAGCCAAACTAAAAGCACAAATACTGCTTTGCACTCAGTTTGTAATTTTGTAACAAACACTTTGCAAAACTGTAGGCACAATTCACTGCACAGCACTCTTTTTGCAGAACTTTAAACACAACTCGCTGCTTACACTCAATTGCCAAATTTCCAAAACACTCCTAGCAAAATTATACACATGTATGGCTATTATTTACACTATTTTGCCAACTGTCAGGCACACTTTCACATGTGAAAACAATTTTAGAGAATTAGTTCACTTTGCAATCAGCCTAAGCACTATAAATAAGCCACAGGTAAGCTGTCTGTGTGGAGTACAATGGAAGGAGCAAGAAGAGTAAGAATCAGAGGAGGCCGAGGAAGAGGACGTGGAGGTGAAGGAGTTGGAGGAAGAGGACGTGGACGTGGAGGTGAAGGAGTTGGAGGAAGAGGACGTGGAGGTGAAGAAGCAAGAGGGAGAGGATGTGGAGGTGAAGGAGTTGGAGGAAGAGGACGTGGAGGTGAAGAAGCAAGAGGGAGAGGACGTGGAGGTGAAGGAGTTGGAGGAAGAGGACGTGGAGGTGAAGAAGCGAGAGGGTTAGAGGAAGTTAGAGGAAGAGGACAAGGAGGAGCAAGAGGAGGACGAGGAGGGGGAAGAGGAAGGGTAAGAAGAAGAAATAGAATAACTGATGACATCAGAGCAACAATAGTGGACCATGTCATAAACCATGGAATGACCCTGAGGGAAGCTGGCCAACGGGTTCAGCCTAATTTGAGCCGCTACACTGTAGCGAGCATCATTAGGACATTTCGAAATGAAAATCGGTAAGTACAGTCACATTGCACTAAGATTTGTAGCACTGCCCTACTCTAATGAGAAACACAACAATACCATACATGCAAAAATTCTGAAATTGTTACTTTACAGAATTGCTAGACGTCCAGATGTTGGGGGCAGAGGAAGAATGTTCACTCCAGAGCAAGAGCCCCATATAGTGAATATGGTGATTGCCAATAACGCAATAAGACTACGCGAAATACAGCAGCGTATAATTGATAATGACACCATCTTCCAAAATATACGCAGTGTGAGCATGTCAGTACTAAGTCGTGTACTTGCCCGCAACAGAATAAGGATGAAACAAATTTACAGAGTTCCTTTCGAAAGAAATAGTGAACGTGTGAAGCAACTGCGATATGAGTATGTGCAGGTAAGCTATAGTGTCATTGGTTCTGAATTTCGAAGTGCATAGGCTACTGTAGTGCTGTGTATGGGCCTGATGTGTTGCATTTGTTTTGTCTTGTCCAGAGAGTAATGGAGCTGGAGGCAGATGCCATGGGACACGAGCTGCTCTTTGTCGATGAGGCAGGTTTTAACCTCAGTAAAACAAGGAGGCGTGGTAGGAACATTATTGGACACCGTGCAATAATCAATGTCCCAGGACAACGTGGTGGTAACATCACCATGTGTGCAGCTATCAGCCAAAATGGTGTTGTTCACCATCATGCAACCATTGGCCCATATAACTCTGCACACATGATTGCATTCCTGGACACCTTACACGACATTCTCACTGTTCAGAGACCAGAGCAGACCCGATATGTTATCATATGGGACAATGTTAGTTTCCATAGGGCTGCTTTGGTCCGCAACTGGTTTACCGATCACCCACTCTTCATGGCACTCAACCTCCCCCCATACTCTCCATTCTTAAATCCGATTGAAGAGTTCTTTTCTGCCTGGCGCTGGAAAGTCCACGACCGCCATCCCCATCAACACGCAGCCCTTTTACAGGCAATGGAGGAGGCATGTGGAGATATTGAGCAGGCATCATGTCAGGCCTGGATACGGCATGCAAGGAGGTATTTTCCCCGGTGCCTTGGACTGGAGGACATCGCATGCGATGTAGATGAGATTTTGTGGCCGGACCCAGAGAGACGGCATGATGTAGGCTGATTGTCTTTTTTTTGTGAATTTATTATTTTGTGTTCTGTGCTGTGTCTTTGTTTTGACGAGTGTGAATAAACACCAATACTTGAAGTTTGGATCCCTGTGTGTTTACAGAACTATGACAAAAGTATGACCTCAAACTGACCTAGCCTACCTTGTGCACAGAGAAAGCAAAAGCCAGATGTGTTTTGTATTCATACCATCAGTGTGTAGTTGGCACATTATGTGCTTAGTAAATGATGGCATGTGTTTACTGTTTGATACGAAAACACCATTTTTACTAAGGTGTGAAGAGTTAATCAAGCTGTGTTCGCTTTTGCAAGAGAACTATAACGTTTTGATAATTTGGTGAAAGGTTTTCTCATTTGTGTGTAGAGTTTAGCAAAAATAGCCAATGTTGCAAAAAATGTGCTTAAGCATTCAGAAAAAACTGTAACACAAATAATACTGAATAAACCTACCTCCATACATTGTCAATTTTTCCTCCTTCATCCCTGAGCTCGAGCAATATACAAACAATGCAACAGTGACATCTAGTGATCACATGTGAAAACAGTGAGACAGAAAATTAATAACTGGCTAGTAAGTATCACATTAATTCGCAAAATGGAGAAATCACAAACCCTCAGTTACTTCATTTAGAAATAACTCGAGGAGAGAAAGAAAAGAGGATAGAAGTAGTCAATGTCTGATTAGTCAGTCTGACTGAAATATTGAACAGTGTGTGGATCATTGTTGGTTTAGTTTTTATTTCTCCTCATGTTATTCTGAGCTGCGGTGATGAAAAAGAGAGTAAACGCTTCAAACTGTCAGGAATCCTGTCAGATTAAAGAATCTGTGTTCAGTTCAAATGAAGCTAGAATAGTTATTATGTAGTAATTTAGTGTGATAAACTCTCATGTGGTTATAAAAGAGAGAAACTTCTCTTCTCTTTATTTAAAGTCAACAGCTTTTTGCATGGTCATTCATTTCTCAACATTTCACAATCCGCATATTCTGCGGAAAAACAAATCTTCTTCTCACCAAACAGGTTCAAGAATAATACAATTTTAGTAAACCAGTTATTCAGTATTAAGGGACAGCTATTGAACTACTCTGAATCTCTTGATAACATGGTTTACTGCAATTATGGAGATTGGTTGATACGTAACTTCTTAACAATAAAGTAAGGGAAGTGAAACATTATCTTTTTCAGTTTAAAAATACATTTGTGTTAACTGTTTAGAAACAGTGCTACACTGTTTCTGGCTTGAAACATAAATCCTAATATATCGTTGACAACACTGACTGACTTTTCTCTCTACTGGGAAAATTTACTGTTTGGTCGATAATTATAATCTTATATAATTATATATATAATCAATTTGGTGATTATTTGAATGAAATGTCATATCCATGAATCCAAATTGAGCTATTCTAAACTTTTATTTTTTATTTAGTAATTAAATTTAAACATTTATATATTAGGCTACATTAAAAATATTTAAACTCAAAAAATAAGAAAGCTGCAAAAACCATCGATTGGTTCTTTGCTGTTGTGTTTGCAGTGTTTTTATTTGGATCATTCCCCCTGTTGTTAAATCTGTTAAATCTTAATAGTCTGTTCTGTGAGGTTTTTATTATCAATAAAGATGTTTTGTAAAAAAAAAAAAAAAAAAAAGCCGGAGAAGAGAAGGAAACTGCCTCTGGAGGAAGCACACGTCGTAGTGACGTTCCAATTTCCCAGCATTCATTGGGGCATCATGGCGGACGGCAGAGAGAAAGCGCTGCAGGACTACAGGAAAAAATTATTGGAACATAAAGAAGTTGACGGGCGATTAAAAGAATGTAAGAGACGATTTAACTTCTGTTTCTGTGGGGAGGCAGACACCTTGTTCGCTTTGATTGGGACCCATGTTATTGGATAGTTAGTATTAGCTAGCTGGACAGGTAGCTAGTGCTTTGTCATGCAGTTAGCATCTCCGTAGAAATGAATGGAAGTGAAGCAGTTAGCGTTAGCAGTGCTAACTTAGCTTGCGAGGATGAAACAGACAGTAGCCCTGTGCCAGACAGTTCGTTGGTTAATGACTTGTTAAAGTCAGTTAACGATAGCCTGTGTAGCCTTATTGTGACATACATGTACGTTAAGGCTATCGAGAGCTTTAGGCTAAGCTAACTTTGAACAGCTAACGTTAACTCGGCTAGTGAGCAGTGTTTGTCTGTTTTTCAGTGAGAGAGCAGCTGAGAGAGCAAACCAAACAGTACGAGAAGTCAGAGAACGACCTGAAGGCTCTGCAGAGTGTCGGACAGGTAAAGGCTTTTTATTCCCGCTCTGTGGGCCGTGTATCAACAGTATTACAGACAGTCATCACGAGACCACTGAATACTTCTGAAACTCGGTGTATTATCACTGCAGGACAAACGTTGGTGACACTCGACTTGTATTTTCAATTGTCATTTGGCTAACCAAGACTGACTGTGCTGTTTACTACCCTCTGTCAAATCATTAGAGGACAGACTAAATTGACTGTAAAACATTTTTATGGTAAGAAATTATCAATACATTTTTGATACAGTACAGTATTTTTTCTAATCTGATGATGTTTAAAATGCATTGGAAACAGTTTTTACTTCATTAGTTAGTATTTTATAGTCGACTCAGGATCAATATTTTTATACATGGTGACGTTGCCATCATTATATCCACAGTGTTTATCACACATCACACATTTTGTCTGAGTGCCTTCAGTGGGTGGAGATCATGGAGGGACAAACATGAGGAAGAGGATCACAGGCCGATTTCCTCTTTCTTTACTAACATCATCTGTTCCCTGCTCCCTGCAGATTGTTGGAGAAGTGCTCAAACAGCTGACTGAGGAGAAATGTAAGTTCCCTGGTGGATATGTCATGTTTAAAGGTTTCATGTAGTGCTGTGACATGGTTTTGTTCTTACCTCAGTGAAAAGGCAACATTTCCCCACAGTTTATCGCCGATGTTTGCCAGCCACAGTCTAATATGTTTGTAGAATTATTTTTACACTTTTCATAATAACATATAGGATCTCTATAGTAGTGTTTTGTGCCATTGTGCCTTCATTGTAGAGCTCTACAATGAGCGGCATGCAGCACAGCTCAGCCACTCACTCACTCACTCACTCTCTCACACACACACACACACACACACACACACACACACACACACACACACACACACACACCATACTGGCCCTTGAGAGCACCTGTGCACCTTGAGAGTGTGCTGTGTGCATCACTGAAAACACTATGCCATGTTAGATCAACCCTTGCCTACAACATGACTTTCTCACATTTCCACATCTCTGCTCTTCTCTTTTTTTCCTCTCTCCTCACTTCTCTTGCATCTGTTCTGTCAGGCTCATATTTTAAAATATTAAATAAGACCTGCCGTCTTGAAGCTTGGTAACCAGTGTTTCACTCAGACATGTGATGCTAATGTTTTTTGTTTGATTCCAGTCATTGTCAAGGCCACCAATGGCCCCCGATACGTGGTTGGATGCCGCAGACAGGTAAGTAACAAGAACACCATGTGATTCATGCACTGCCAGGATTCAAGTGTGGCAGATTTTGGTCCAAGGACATTTATATCAAATAAAAACATTAGAACATCCTGAATAGACTTGCCAGGTTAAAATAATTAATGTGACTTGTATTTGAAGGTGAGCTGTATGTATATAAATGAAATGTGATGAAGGACACTAATTGCTTTTTTACTCGCAAAGGTTGTGTTGACACTCACACAGAGCTATGATGTAGTTGTTGTCAGCTCCAGTAAAAGAAGTTCACTCCTCACTGGTCTCCACCACCACCTCTGTGCTGTCCGCTGTGTGTGTGTGTGTGAGGCTGCAGCCTGACACAAAAATGCAGTAGTTTTTTTCCAGTTCATTTGGCTCAGGCGCTGCACCTTGAAAACCTGGTGTGACTGAATGAAGTGTGTATTTAAAATGATTTTTTCTTATTCATTGCATTTCATTCAGTCTTTTGCAATGTGTTATTGCACATGCTCATATTGCGAAGACAATGAAAATATGATTTATTGATCAGAGATAATAAATACCTGTCAGATACATTGACTACATGAATTTACACACACATTATGTTTACATTTATTTTATTTATTTTTCATGATATGTTGATTTTTTTTTTTAAATGACTTTGAACACTGAGCAATCTCAGTAAATACTGAGCTCAGTGTTCAGAAGGTAAACTCGAATCAATACTTTTCATCATCTTTTTCAGTTGGACAAGTCACAGCTGAAGCCAGGCACCAGAGTGGCTTTGGACATGACCACACTAACCATAATGAGGTAGGCTGGATGTAATCATGAAACTGTTTCACAGGTTAGCAACGATCTCAAGGTGTAGGTGTTTTTGCTGAAACCTGACCTTGATAGTCTGCATCATGGTGTATGTCCTCCTCCCTATGGCACTGAGGCAGCCTCTTGCTGCATATTCACATGGGACAAATCAATAATCAATTATTGTTTATCACAGCAGATGTGCCTCCAGACTCTGTTGTAAAGAATGACGAATTCAAGCTTCTGCTCAGACTCTGCCATTATGATTCTTCATGTGTGAGTCAGGCTGAGGTGGTGAACTACCCAGATCCTGACGCATCCTGTCCTGTGATCAATTTAATTCGTAGATGAGGACCTCACACACTCATTAAGTCTCTATTAAGTCATTGTCCTGGGTGAAATGTTGCCACTTCTCCTTTTCCCTTAAGGAAAATGTTTTATTCTGTAACAGGGTCTTTATATTTTATGATGTTATCAATACTCACCTCAAACACTACATGAAGGTTGCAGTAATACTGTCCTGACTAACTTTTAATCACTATCCTAGAACCATCCTGAAAAACAAATTTAACTGTCCCAAAATTAATGTAAACTGTCAACGGATGGGACAGAGCAAGACTCTTGCTTCATAGTAAGATTAGATTAGATTGTTAGATTTTTGCTTCCTATTGCACTCCTGTTTTTGAAATGAAATAAATTATGAATTTACATATAAAATCCTTTTTGTTCCAGGGAAGATCTCTGCTCTGTTAGTCCTGTTAACTCCTGTTAGTGTGGTGCCTTGTCCTTACAGAACTCTGCATGTCTCCTGTTCTTTCAAAGGTACCTGCCCAGAGAGGTGGACCCTTTGGTGTACAATATGTCCCACGAGGACCCAGGCAGCGTCTCCTACTCTGAGATTGGAGGCTTGTCCGAACAGATCCGTGAGCTGCGAGAGGTACAACAAAGTTTACAGCAACAATCTGAAATCATGCAAGGCACACTCTTCATGTGTGGCTGCTTTGTGGATTGTATTGCTCACACTCTGATACATGCACTGGCACTATGTGTTGTAGTGAACCAGAGGCTCTCACAGTATGTGTTTTTATGAAATGACTTTGTATGGTTGGGCTTTGATTGGATGGATTTTGTTTTAGATGAGAAAGCAGATGATAAATGTTGGTTATTGTTATGGCGCAGGTGATCGAGCTGCCTCTCACCAACCCCGAGCTCTTCCAGAGAGTGGGCATCATCCCTCCTAAAGGCTGCCTGCTCTATGGGCCTCCAGGTAAGTGACTCAGTGAGAATCTTTCATCACACACCAATGACATCCATCAGTGCTCATCACGTTTGTGTGAGTACAAAAAGAGATTTAAGCAGAGATTAACTTCTGAGACACTAACACATTTGTGAATCTTATTTGGGTGCTTCATATTATTCATTTGAATTTAATAAGACAAACATAATAATCAGTGTTGGACCAGTTCATTTGGTATTGATAGAAATTCCCCTCTCTGACAGGCACTGGGAAGACTCTTCTTGCCAGAGCAGTGGCCAGTCAGCTGGACTGTAACTTCCTCAAGGTGTGTATCAGCAGCACGCTCAGGGTGTACTGCCACACTGCAGTGCATTCAGTCAGCTGATGGTGTGTGTGTTCTGTAGGTGGTGTCCAGCTCAATCGTGGACAAGTACATTGGTGAAAGTGCCAGGCTGATCAGAGAGATGTTCAACTATGCCAGGGACCACCAGCCATGCATCATCTTTATGGACGAGATTGATGCCATCGGTGAGTGACTTAAGATTCTGTTTTCTCTCTCCTTGAGTTGAAGCATTTAAATTCAGGTTTTCAAAGGGTGTGTGCTGCTTCTTATCTGCTCTACAATGTTTTTAGCAGTTTTGTGTGGAGCAGCTAAAGATTCCTGTCGTCTTTGTCACAATGAGTTAAATGTGGCTGTGTAAATACTTGAAAGTTCAGTAACAAATACACCAAAGCTTCAAGCAACAGTTTGCAGGTTCTAATCCTACTGCTGAAAAGAAGGAAGCTGCTTTTTTGATGTTTTTGATGTAAACTGAGCAACTGGCTGAGACAAACCAGAACAATTAATTCACATCCTGTTCTGAATGTATTCTTTTTAAAAAAGAACCAGTAATAGTGTGAGCTGGATCAATAAGTGTATGAATAAAATAAAGATAAAATCAACTGGATAATTTTTGACTTCACAAGCACATGAAAGATTACTTAATTTAAGTGTTTTCTGTTCATTACTAGACAGAGCTTTTTAATATCTTAAGTCCTTTTAGCTGATAAATACTTTCATAAAGTCTGCTGCTGCCTGAGAATTTACACTAAATAAGTGTTTGAGAAAATGTTTAGGCCCGAATCTGTGCTTATTGATCATGCCAGAGTGTCATTTAGATAGTGGAAAGATTGGTCGTTAGAAAAATAGTTGTTAGTGGCAGCCCTAAATCCTGCTAACAAACAGACAGTAGGACTGTCACTTTTTCCAAAAATCAAGATTAAACGAATTCGAAATGACCCGCAATTTGTTCGAACAGATCATTACAGCTTGAATATGAACTTTTCATCCCACATGTGAATGGATGTTCGAATTTCGAATAAAAAGTGACAGCCCTACAGACAGCTCCTTGACAGAGGTCATAAATTACAGTTAAAGTTTTTAATATGACTGCGAGCTTCACAGTTTGTCTATGTGGGGCTGAATTACTCGAGGACCAGGCGTCTGTAGGTTTGGGTGAATCTCTGAATCCTCACGTCATGCTTATGTGTCGTTCCCTTTAGGCGGCCGTCGTTTCTCTGAGGGAACGTCTGCTGACAGAGAGATCCAGAGGACTCTGATGGAGGTAATGGAGTCACTGTGATGCCCCACTAACAGATGTGGTATACAACACAGCCACCCCTGTTATTTCCTATGTAAACCCACACATATGCTTTTCTCCACGTTATTATTTATTTCATGATGGAAGGATCATTCATGCTCCACTGGAAGAATGATGTCCCTGTTTACAAGTATATAAGTAATAATTTAATGTTAATAACATAACAGAGGCTTGTCCACAGCACACACTGCTACAGTACCAATCAGTGCTGTTTATTCAATGTCTGTTGCAGTACAATATAGAGTTTTTTTTTTTCCTTATTTCACCTGTGTGTTTTTATAGCTGATAGAATTTCAGTTCATCACTTTAGTCCAACACAACAGAGTGTTAGGGTCTGTGAGGAGAAAATACTCTATACTATTTTTAAATCAAAATATTATCATATAGAAAATAGTCATTTTAATTTGTGTTGACATAAACCTTGAAACTCTTCATGGCTAACTCTGTTCTCAGTCTTTGGATATGTTTGTGTAGCTTGACTAGTATGCTGATCGCTACATCACACCTCTCCACACTAAGGTCACAGTTGTACTGGCTCATGGACGCGTACACGGACAGCTGCAGGCAGCTGTGTACACCAGACACTTAGTTGTTTTTGTTTATACTACTGAAGGACGCGTTCCTGACACGCGGTAGATCATCGTCTGTGTGTTGTGTGCATGAGCACTATGCATCAAATCCCATTGGTCACATCCTTGCAAGAAGAGCTGCTTTGTCTGCTGTATTGTGAAGTGTAGAGGTTAGGGTACCCATGTTTTATTTCCAGCTCATTTGCAGTAGGTACCATTGTAGTGTAGCAGCTGCGTGAATTGGTGTGTATGTTGACGTCGTGTACAACCTCAAATGACAAAATGTGGAATACAGTAAAACCAACATATACCTAAAAACTAAATGTAATACATTTGGCTACAGAGAACATGAAATAACGTCCCCTACAAAAAGAAAGGAAATGGCTCAAAGTAACAAACATCAATCTGCCTCAAACTTAACATGTTTAGTAAGAGTCCTGGTCTGAAGACATGTACAATATTCATTTATAGTCATAGTGCCACCTACTGGCTACAGGAGATATACTTTGATGTACCCCTCCTAGTGGGACTATGTCTGCCTCAAATGAGGACTGAAAAGCCTTGAAGTGACAGTTGAGGTTATTTGTGGTGGGGTTGAGTGAGGTACTGGTATACAGTCAGTGTGTTACCTGCAGTTGGTCTGGTCGGCACCCCCCAGCAGCAGGAGTACCAGCTCAGAAGCATAGCGAAGTGCTGCTGTGTCAGCGTGTTGTATGTATGTGTGTGTGTGTCTCCTGTCAGCTGCTGAACCAGATGGATGGCTTTGACACACTGCACAGAGTCAAGATGATCATGGCCACCAACAGACCTGACACCCTGGACCCCGCCCTGCTGCGGCCCGGCAGACTGGACCGCAAAATCCGTAAGATCTCCAGTTCCTTTTGATCATGTGTTTGTCAGCTCTGTGTGACCACACGCAGCAAAACCAATGTCCTCTTGTGTTCTTCAGATATTGAGCTGCCCAATGAACAGGCTCGTCTAGACATCCTCAAGATCCACTCCAGCCCAATCACCAAGCATGGAGAAATAGGTCAGTCAATCGTCCTCTATCCTACATGATCAGCAGCTTGTCACAAGAGATGGGTATCGTTAAGATTTTTACGTTGCTACTACTTTACAAATACTGCTTATCGATCCAGTACCTCAACTGTATTCTTATAGATTAGTACTGCAACGGTTCTCTTATTGATCCAGTACTTTAACTATCCGATACTTTAACGGAACTGTTATTGATCCGGTACTTTAACGGTACTGTTATTTAACAGAACTGTTATTGATCAGGTACTTTAACAGTACTGTTATCGGTACTTTTTTGTTATTTTGTAAGGGAAAACAAGAACAGAATTAAGATTGCTTTTCTCACATGTACTCAATTAATATAGAGTAGCAAACTTCAAAAGCATTTTTTTTAACAAATCAGTATTAAAGACTGATTTTGTAATGATGGAAATGTAAAACAAATGTAATACACAAACAGAATTTTTTCTTTGACGGTATTTTTACTGTGCAGTAGTTCAGCAGCAGCCCCCACATCACACAGATGGCAGACACTGTAGCCTGGTGTTAGCATCGATCTCACTGATGAGCCTTCTGTGTGAACTCACCACCTGGAAACAGACAAGCAGTTTCAGTGCAAATGTTACTGCTTATAATAATTATATTATTACCAACTGTCAGGGACATTGGTAATAATATAATAAACTAGAAAATTCCAGGGAAATTTTGAGTGCCACGGGGGCTACTGCCGGGATGAGTACATGATTTATTTCCAGTGTTCAAAAGTCACCCTGATCATATTCTGGTTTTGAGAAATGTCTTGATATAAAAGACTGATATAAAACAATGTCACATCCCTCCATCATGTATTATGTGGGAAATATCTCATATTCTGTGTTGTTTTTTTTTTTATAAAACAAGAGGCAACATGTCTTCAAACTGGCATTTAAAGGGTTAAAATCCTTAAAACATTTGGTAGGTTTGAGCAGAACTGAAGTGGTTTAAGAGATGTATGCAAAAAAAAGCAGAAAAAAATATTGATATATGATGATTTTATAGCATTTTCTTTGTGTGTCCTTTTTTGTACGCGAGGAACCCCAGAGGGTACAAAATGTGTTACCAGTGTATAATAGACCTGTAACAGTAACTGACATTAGATTTTAAAAATATGTCAAAAAAGACACTTTCTTGCAGAAATCCATACCTTCAGCTGTAACACAGCCAAAATGATCAGCAAATCAAAAAAGAAAAGTGAAGAAAATGTCCAAAAAAGGACAGAGGGACCCCTGAGGGTTAATAAATCCCATGAACCGCTATTTAAATTACCACTATGTTTTTTTCGGTGCTAAATTTAACATTACTGGGGAGGAGAGCAACGCGACTAGAAGTGACAGCGAGAGAGGGCTAGTAGCTTCTCCTCTCCTCTGTCTCAGCGGAGACCGTCACAACTTCATTCACTCATTTAACAAAACAAAAAGAAAAGCAACAAAGGAAGCAGTAAATGGACTTACATATTTAAGACCTAACTAAATGTAATTTAAGACCTAACATGCGGCTAATGTAAAGCTAGCGGAGCTTGGAGAGTTGGTTATCTGGTTGCTAGGCACGCACACACGCACACAGGTCAGGAGCTGCCGTTGCCATGGCAATGTGAAAATCTGCCCAGAATTTGGCTTCTACATGGCTTAAAACAATTGCAAATTATGAGAAAACCGTTACTTCTTTTCAAAAACCGAAAACACCGTGACAGACACTGAAGCCAGAAGTTTCTTACAGTCTCTATTTTATTCAGATATTCCTTAAAATGAGTGAGTAAGCTCAGTGCGAAGACAGAGTGAGATTCTTTTGAAAAAAAAAGACGATTACATTAGGTGTCAATGAGAGTGAGACAGGTATTGCTGCCGGACTCGGCACCCCCGTTTAAATTTTGTGCAGACCCTGCCTGTCAAAGTTACATTTTATGAATCCCAACAACTATGTCTACATTTTCAGAAAGAATTATTTGTCTCCTTTTTACGGTTTGGCCGTGAGCTCGAGTTAAAAATAAAAATAAAGGTTATTTTTTACTGCTTCACGCACTCTAGCCAACTGACGCTGTCACTCTAACTTTGAAGAAAAAGTGATTTCCACTCCTCCTTTGAGTGCTCATAGTTTGAAAAGTTTACATGTTATGTAAAAACAGTTGTTGTGTTTTGGAGAGAGCAGAAGTTTTCCTCCGTTTTATAGTTTGAATCACATTTCTACGTGCAGGTATGAGAGAGCTGGGTGACTCAGAAAAAAGGTGAAATTTTGTAGAAAAAAGGTGAAATTTTGTGGGTTTTTAAAGAAAATTACAATGCATTCCTAATGCATTATTTATTCCATATTTTGCTGAGCACCGAGGCACTCCTCTACAGCTAGAATAGCTGAGAGGAGTGCCTCGGGGCAGAGGCATCTATTAATATTCCTTCGGGCTTATTATTATTCTTCCGCCAAATTTTGGCACGTAACTCGTCCCGCAGCTTTGAGAAAACCCCGGTAATATATACATGAAAACGTGCGTCTTGATCCCGAAAGAGGTGCTATGACTTTTGGTGTTAAAATTCCAATTTTTCCCAAAGTTATTCCCAAAATACTGGGAATAAATAATGCATTAGGAATGCATTGGAATTTTCTTTAAAAACCCACAAAATTTCACCTTTTTTCTACAAAATTTCACCTTTTTTCTGAGTCACCCAGCTCTCTCATACCTGCACGTAGAAATGTGATTCAAACTATAAAACGGAGGAAAACTTCTGCTCTCTCCAAAACACAGCAACTGTTTTTACATAACATGTAAACTTTTCAAACTATGAGCACTCAAAGGAGGAGTGGAAATCACTTTTTCTTCAAAGTTAGAGTGACAGCGTCAGTTGGCTAGAGTGCGTGAAGCAGTAAAAAATAACCTTTATTTTTATTTTTAACTCGAGCTCACGGCCAAACCGTAAAAAGGAGACAAATAATTCTTTCTGAAAATGTAGACATAGTTGTTGGGATTCATAAAATGTAACTTTGACAGGCAGGGTCTGCACAAAATTTAAACGGGGGTGCCGAGTCCGGCAGCAATACCTGTCTCACTCTCATTGACACCTAATGTAATCGTCTTTTTTTTTCAAAAGAATCTCACTCTGTCTTCGCACTGAGCTTACTCACTCATTTTAAGGAATATCTCAATAAAATAGAGACTGTAAGAAACTTCTGGCTTCAGTGTCTCTCACGGTGTTTTCGGTTTTTGAAAAGAAGTGACGGTTTTCTCATAATTTGCAATTGTTTTAAGCCATGTAGAAGCCAAATTCTGGGCAGATTTTCACATTGCCATGGCAACGGCAGCTCCTGACCTGACCTCTGACAGCCAAGGGCTGCGTGATGTCATCGCTACAGTGACACAGAGAAGATTTTTTACCCTAACCCTATCCCGGCAGTTGCCCCCGTGGCGTAGTTAAATTTATTTCTGTGCGTTATCAAAGGTTTCCCTCCAACAGTGTCAGCGATAGCCAGAGCATATTGTTTGTGGGTTGTCTATATGTACGTCCCATTCTCATGGACATGATATCTCAGTAACGCCTTGACGGAACTTCTGCAAATTTGGCACAAACATTCACTAGGACTCAAGGATAACTGAGTAGATTTTGGAGGTCAAAGGTCATGGTGACCTCAGATCACTTTTTAGCCATTACTCAAGACTTTACAGAGTAATTATGACAACATTTCATACAACTGCTTAATATTTTATATGATTCTGGATAAACAGGGATGTAGCCTGAAACTAGTCTGAGTGGAGGAAGCAGACAACCGTGAGGGTGGTAATTCTAGTTCACCATTTAACTCAGTGTGTGACAACATGTTGTACATTTACAAGGCAGGAAGTTACACCAGCTTAGTCCATGTGATCAGCTTATTAATAAAACCATTGTGATTTATCTTTTACATATTTCAGCTCAGGCCCCAGCACTGTTAATGTCCTAATGACTGAAGTGGTGACTCATTAGTTTGCACATCGTGTGTTCTAGGGCTGAACAATTTGGGAAAAGAATCTAATTGTGATTTTTTTTTTTTTTTTTTTTTTAACCATTATTACAATTGCAATTTAATATGCGATTATTAGTTCCTAATCTTCTGTATTATTCAACAAACACAAGCAATAAATCATTCTATATTATGACTAACAATACAATATTAGATAGATTAAACATAAACTGTTCTTTCCTGTAGGCCAGGCCTATGTGTCATGTTGAAATTAGATGATGCATGAATTGATATGAATGACATTTTTATTTAACTACTTCCATCACAGTAGTATATTGACTGATTTGTTTACAGCCTTGTAAAAATGTAAAATTGTCTGTCGTTATGCAGATCATGGAGATCCCAGCTGGTCGAAGTCTTCATTAATGAAATGTACCATAAGACTCTGATTGGGCTCTGCTGTATGGCCTGACCACGTCAGTTGTAGTAGCGAAAAACTCCGCTGCGACTCTCAGCGTGCATTTTTCATATAGCTCTGGTATGACAACCTGGCTAAAATATGTGCGGGAGGGCCTGCTGTACCGCTTATCCCGTGTATTTATCAAAGCCGTAAACCCAGGCTTGGTCACTGTGCCCTATCTTTCCCTATGAACTCTGTTATTGCCTGAGTAATTTCCCCGTGCTGTTTTGAATTACGTTCATATGGAATTATGCTTTCAAACATAAGGCAGGTTCTGCAAAATACCTGACGCTGTTAAGCATCTTTTTTTAAAGCCAAAATAGTTCCACACAACCGACGTACTGCTCCTCTTAGACACTAAAGTTTTTGCAGTGCCAGGTTCTGTCGAGCCTGAGGCCATTATACAACAGGTCAAAATGTAGCATGCCAAGTTGTTGCTCCCTCTTTTAGCTGACTGCTCTACTCCTGCTTGCATGTCATGTGACCAGAGTGTAATCGCAGCCATTGAGGTTAGAAAATCGCGTTTTATCATGTCGCGATATTATTGCAAAAGCAATTAATCGTTCAGCCCTAGTTTGTACACAAAACATTTTTGCTTCATTAATGACGTTATGAGTCCGAAACATCAGATGAAAACCTATCCAAATGGCACCTATCCAAATCCTCATCAACACTACCATGCTGCCCTTGAGCAAAGACCTTAACCCCCAACTGCTCCAGTGGAGCTGTTCAGTGGTCAAAGAGAGGCTGCCTCAGTGTAACTACTCTGAATAAATAAAAAAATAAACTGGTAACTTAATGAGGAATGATGATTGTTCAAAGGAATGAGACCACTGTGGAGTCAGTTGTGTGTTAGTGCTGGTACAATGGGCCCGTGCACTCTGACGCTTCACACTGCATTGAGTGGAGCTGACTGAGTGTTTAAATGGGACCTTACATTATGCAGAGAGGCTCATGACCTCAGACAAGACATAATACAAACCCTGCATGAATACAACCTGGAGGAGTTTAATAGATCTTACAGGTACGGGTCGGGTCAGGTTGCAGGTCCAGACCTAATTCAGATCCAGATAACTGTGAATAACGGGTGACTTCTGGTACTGAGCTCTGCTAAACTGGACTCTTACTTGTTGCGATTTGCTGCTTCTGAGAAGCTGAGAGCTGCTGTTCACACACTGGTAAACAGCCAGACGAAGGCATCACTGTGTCTTTGTTTGTGGGTGTGTGGCAGGACCTCCTTCGTCTCACATCAGATGCAATGTAGAGCATAAGTTGTGGTGAATATGGATAAAATGAAAACAGGGGAAGCAGAGGTTGGACAGTCCTGTGAACATAGAACCTCTCCTGTGCTTTTCAGATTTCGAGGCCATTGTGAAGCTGTCAGACGGCTTCAACGGAGCTGATCTGAGAAACGTGTGCACAGAAGCAGGTGGGACATGAAGCGGTCTTTCAGTATCATCTTTACAGGCCATGTTATCCATGAACAGCTGTGATCATGTGAATCTGCGTGTCTGTTTGCAGGTCTGTTTGCCATCCGCTCTGACCGTGAGTATGTCACTCAGGAGGACTTCATGAAAGCTGTGAGGAAGGTGGCTGATTCGAAGAAGCTGGAGTCCAAGCTGGACTACAAGCCTGTATAAAGCCTCTTTGTCAGTGCTTTTCTCTAGCTAATGTTTTTTATTGCTTTGTCATGGATTTGCTGTGTTCTCTGCTTTAAGGTCAGAAACAACATGTTATGCTATGTTTGTGGGAGGCAATATTAGAATGAGCACATTGTCCCAACAGTAACTCCTGTTTCCACTTGTTAGTCTGACTCTGGCATCCCACACAACACTTGTATAAATAACTTGTACTGAAA
Source organism: Seriola dumerili (assembly GCF_002260705.1). Taxonomy (NCBI): domain Eukaryota; kingdom Metazoa; phylum Chordata; class Actinopteri; order Carangiformes; family Carangidae; genus Seriola; species Seriola dumerili. The sequence goes on along the minus strand of NW_019174280.1, from coordinate 466,893 downwards.
TATACCTTCATGTCGTAAGCTCTGTGTTCTTCAGTTTCTTCTGTCATTACCTGCGGCTGAGTGTGGTGACATGAGCAGTCTGCAGGGCAGGCACATGCTTCAGAAACATGACAGTCATTTAATTACAGTATTCATGACTCAAGTTGCAATTACAAGCTTTTTCAGGCCTTTCAACCACTTCCAGTCCTCATCAACAGATGACAACTTACAACTCCATCTTATGATGAAGCCTGTGGATGGTTGAAAGCTCTGAAAAAAGCAAGTAAGAGGGTGTAGAGTGTCGTGGAAATTTTCTGCTCTTGGTGAAGAATGAAATAGAGACTTCCGTCGGCCGACAAGATTTTATTTTCTTTGCAAAGAAAAGGTCAATCAACATGCGAGCGGTTCAAAATGAAGAAAGACCCCGAGCATGGGGAACCTTGAACATTTATAACTGAGGGAAAACACCCACCCCTGGGGTGTGTTTCACGTCTTTTGCCTGCTGTGGGGTCGGCCTCTTACCTATGATGTGCTTTCACACTCTTTTGTCTTTCGCAGGTATCGGCACCGACCCCCTGAAGTGTGAAGTAAAGAGGTCTAGTCAACACAATTTAAAATACAAAAGGGTTTGAATATTGATGAGAAAGTGAGAGGTTGGGTGTCTCAGGTAGTTGAAATGCAAAGGAATTGAATTTACAATTACAATTAAAAGTCTGATATCTTGGTGAGAAGGTGGGAGTCAGAGAAGTTGAAATTACAATTACAATAGCCAAGATTATTTTGTATAAATTTTGTTAAAGGTTAATGTTTCTATCCTCCGGGTTCATGAAACGTGCAACTAAATGAGCAGTCACTGAATCTAGACCAGGATGACATAAACCCTGGTCCAGTGACAGTATCTGGTCTGTAACAGACCCTTTTACACTGAAATTAGCTGATAAATACCTGTAACTACTGCAGAATCATTTGACCTGATTGTACTCTTTCACATAGACGACAAAAGCCAGATGTTAGTGTATGTTAGCAGGTGTCTTTGTCACTGTACACAGCTCTACAATGAAATTTCAAATAGTAAAGGAAAAATAGAAAATCAGTATGTGGTGGTCAGTGTTGATAATGTGGCGGGAAACAGAAGCGTAAGAATATTTTCTGGGGGGACTACGTCTCTGATGTTTGCAGAACTTCATTGAGAATCGTTTACATATCATATGCCAAGTTTATTGCTTCCACTACCCAGTGCGAGAGAAGCTGACAAGATAGAGACTTCCCTCTGTGAGAAGGTGCCCAAGATACAAAGGGCTGGTTACTCCTCCTAAACCCCTTAGTTCTGTACAAATAAACCCGCAAAACCCGAATGGGACGAAGTCTGTTAAGCCTCCTATCGCTGTCCTGGGCAAAGGGCGGAGGGTGAAAAGCAAGCAGTTCCAAAGTACAGCAGCTATAAGATGACACACTAGCCAGGAGAAAATGGCAAGCAGGATGCGTGCACAGACAAAGCCTGTAATTCACTTAACCTTTTGGCTGATGTCAAAGCCAGAAACAGGATGGTCTTGAGAGAAAGTACCTTTATGTCAGCACAGTCCAATGGCTCAAAAGGCAACCCTGAGAGTTCCTCTAAAACTGGGCAGATCCCACAAAGGAACTAAAGGTTTACATACAGATCACAGACATCAGGCTCCCTTCATAAACCTCTTTTTCAAGGAATGCTGACCAATTGGCACATTAGCAAAACCCACGAAGGGCTGATATAGCTGCCAAATAAGACCTTAACAGTGAAAAAGGCCCTTACCACTATCCAGTAAATTCTACAAAATCAGCTGCTGCTTTCTCACTCTGATCAGAACCGGCGTCATGAGGCTGAGAGGGGGGAACGCGTATGACAGCACATTTGGCCATGGATGAGCCAGCGTGTCCACTCCCAGTGGTGCGTGCTCGTTTTTTAAAGAAAAGAACAGAGGACATTGCGCGTTTTCGCGCGATGCGAAGAGATCTACGGTCGCACGGCCAAATCTCTCCCACACTCGGTGAAGCACTACGGGGTTAAGCCTCCACTCGACGCAAAGAGGAATTGCCATGGAGAGCAGATCCACTCCCTTGTTTAACACACCTGGCACATGCGTCGCGCGTAAGTACAACAGACGCTCCGTTAACAGTTTGTGGGCCAGTCTGTGTAATGTCACGGAACGAGTGCCCCCTGTTGTAGTACATTTTCACTAAAATATACACTATGCATTATAAATATACTGAATGTTAAATTTATATAATCCAATGGAATAGCTATACTCACAACTGAGGTTGATATGTATGTGAACCAACCTTTAGTGAAGTAGAATTGTTATAGAATGGAACCTGGAGGGATTAAAGTTTTTAAAACATGGTCTGAAGGCCCTGGGAGCAATGGTGTTGGTCTAGACTTAAATGAGCAACCCGGAGTTGCGGGGTCCAGGTGCCAATTCAGCCCCCCATCCCGTCAACGAGGCATCTGTTGTCAGGGTCTTTCTCATTCCCGCCACTCCAGGGAACATGCTCGGGTCTCTCCAGTGACGGAGAGCTAGCAGACATTCTGAGGAAACCCTCACCATTCGCCTGAGATGACATTGTACATCCAGGTTTAAAGGTGTAATGTGTAAGATCGTGCTACTTGCTCCACCTCCATAGGGAGCAGCATTTCACCTCTTCGCTCCTGTCCAGTTAATCATGTTGCTTTCCCCATGTTCCTTATAAATTATATGTGCATTTATTGTTGATAGTTAAAACTGTTGATAGCACTGAAACTTGTAACTTGTAATACAAACAGTATGTTTTGATTTACCTATAAAAAATATGAAGGCTAGTGGATACTGCATGACACATGATTGTCAGGCTAAAGCAGCATGAGGAAGGGATGATGACATTATCAAAAAGGCAGAATAATTAAATAAGGTTTATTACCAGGAAGGTTTTTACTTGCAAGATATTTGAAAGGGTGTTTGGTGCAGTATACAATAAACATTTTAACAGGAAATAACAATAAAATACTGCAACAGTCAAAAAGATAAATATACATACAGTCCCCTCCAAAAGTATTGGAACAGCAAGGCAAATTCCCTTGTTTTTGTTGTTCACTGAAGACATTTGGGTTTAAGATCAAAAGATGAGTATGAGACGAGTTCAGAATGTCAGCTTTTATTTCCTGTTATTTACATTTAGATGTGTTAAACAACTTAGGATATATCACCGTTTGTATTACACCACAGCATTTTTAGGTGAGCAAAAGTAAAGGAACAAATAATCTTAAAGTAAATAACATTTAATATTTGGTGGAATAACCCTTGCTTGCAATAACTGCCTCAAGCCTGCGACCCATCGACATCACCAAACTGTTGCATTCTTCATTTGTGATGCTATTGCAGGCTTTTACCGCAGCTTCTTTCAGTTCATGCTCTATTGGGTTAAGGTCAGGTGATTGACTTGGCCAGTCTAAAACCTTCCACTTTTTTCCCCTGATGAAGTCCTTTGTTTTGTTGGCAGTGTGCTTTGGGTCATTGTCCTGCTGCATGATAAAATTCCTCCCAAATAGTTTGGATGCATTTTTCCATAAATTGGCAGACAAAATGTTTCTGTACACTTCGGAATTCATTCTGCTGCTACAATCATCAGTTACATCATCAATAAATATTAATGAACCTGTTCCAGAAGTGGCCATGCACGCCCAAGCCATGACATTACCTCCACCATGCTTCACAGATGAACTTGTATGCTTTGGATCATAAGCAGTTCCTTTCTTTCTCCACACTTTGGCCTTTCCATCGCTTTGGTAGAGATTAATCTTGGTCTCATCAGTCCATAAGATTGTGTTCCAGAACTTTTGCGGCTCATCTCTGTACTTCTTTGCAAATTTCAATCTGGCCTTCCGATTCTTACTGCTGATGAGTGGTTTGCATCTTGTGGTATGGCCTCTATATTTCTGCTCTCGGAGTCTTCTTCGAACAGTGGATTGTGATACCTTCACCCCTGCACTGTGGAGGTCGTTGGTGATGTGACTTAATGATGTTTTGGGGTTTTTCTTCACAGCTCTCACAGTATTTCTGTCATCAACTACTGTTGTTTTCCTTGGCCGACCTGTTCGACGTCTGTTGCTCAGTACACTAGTAGTTTCTTTCTTTTTCAGGACATTCCAAATTGTTGTGCTTGCTATGCCCAATGTTTGTCCAATGGCTCTGATTGATTTTCCTTCTTTTCTCAGCTTCAAAATGGCTTGCTTTTCTCCCATAGACAACTCTCTGGTCTTCATGTTGGTTTATCCTCTTTAACAAGAAATGCAGTCTTTATAGGTTTAAACCCAGGCCAAAAAGTAGGCTAGTCATGCAGAGCTATTTAATGTTTGAACAATCAACCTTAAAGACAACACCTGGTCAACAAGAAACACCTGTCAGTCACATGTTCCAATAGTTTTGCTCACTTGAAAAATGGGTGGGTTCAGACAAAGGGTGGTATGTCCTGAGTTGTTTAACACATCTAGATGTAAATACCAGAAATTAAAAGCTGACATTCTGAACTCTTGTCTCATACTCTTCTTTTGATCTTAAACCCAAATGTCTTCAGTGAACAACAAAAACAAGGGAATTTGCCTTGCTGTTGCAATACTTTTGGAGGGGACTGTAGATACAGTCATTAAAAAAATAAAACTATGAATAAAACTATGTAAAAACGTGTTGACAAAAACCCTGCTGAGCAGGATTTGCAAAAGATCACAGTATACACAATATCTGTTCTGTGCAGGGATAATACTCCAAGGTGTTACTGTAACGTGTTTGTTGATGATTGATGAGGTCAGACACAGAAGAAAAGGCAGGTGCTGGTCCATCACTGGGGAGGACTGGACTGGAATTCTGGTCCTGATATATATATATATATTCAAACATGTTAGATCTGTTTTGTGTGTATAATAAATAGTAAGGATAGATATGAATGTGCTAAAATAAATACAGTATTAGGCAGTGGATCATGAACCCGCTGATCTCTTTGTCTTACTTGTTAAAGAAAAGTTACTGACGCATCTAGTTGGACAACAGCCGCAGGAACAGGCCAAATTTTACTACATTGCTAAAATGTCTGTCGACATTATCAATCATACATTTATGCTACTTGAAGTGTTTGTCAGTATGGTTTGTCATTTGCACTAATGATACTTTTCGCTTCAGACCAACAGATTAGATGTTATTCACCAGTCTAAAAGAAAAGTTGCAGCTCAGCATCAAACCGCATGTCTTTAGTTGGAGCTGTCTCCAGTGGTGGGAAGCCATACCAGGATTTGCTTCTTTGCTGTTGAATGTGGCTTTTGTTGGAGCGGTCCTTTGGGATGCAGACAATGATCTCTTTCTATGTGCTTCAGCCATCTCTGAATTTCTGTGATGCTTTTTTTTAACCGGGAGCTGTAGCGTAACTTCAAGCCCTGGAGGAAGTTGTTCTTCTTCGTGGTACTGTGCTGAGGGCAGACTGGACGCTACACTGACTCACACAGCATCTAGTGTCATAAAGTGGTATTACAACACGAACCCGGGACGCAGCTAGTTGGTTAGCATGCTCATTTCAGTAGATATCTCTGAAATACAGTAGATGGGGGTCCTGGTCATGACATCATCAAAATGTTCAAAAATTAACTAACACTATCGATAGTATGTGAAGGAGCCACAGTGATGATACTCATATGTAGCTGTTAACGAGTTAGCATCTTTCAGATCAGCAGAAACTTTTCTGACCTTGTCCATTTTCACACAGGTCACATTTCACACTTAGCTGATGAAGGGTAGATAGGCTATTTATCCTTAAGTCAGCTGTTAGAAAATGCTTTCTGCTCTCTCATTAAGTATGTCCGTTAATATTTCAGCCTGGGTTCATACAGTAAACTGGAGACAGCTGTGTTGTGTTTACAACTGCATGTGTTGGCCTGAGGTCTGTACTACAAAGCAGGATTTGAGGTTAACCAGGTAACTTCAGGTTTAACTCTGGGTAATCAGTCGGACGACAGAGGTTCACTTGTGACCAGGATAAATGACCATGGTAACTTATGCTGAATTCCTAAGCTGCTCCGGAGCAGGTTAACTTCAGAGGATCAAACCTGTCAACAATCGAACTACTGACCAATCAAATTACTGGAAAAACAGATTCATCATTCCTACAGGATCCTGACAGGGACAAAAGAGTTCACAATAAAGTGATCAATAATAGCGAGCAGTAAATATGAAATCAGTCGAATAGTTTTCCATGTGTCCACTCTGGTTTTAAAACAAAGCTTCTAAAAAAATGCATTGAGAGTTTATCGCTAAATACACAGCCAAAATAAAAAGCCTATATAATAACTATTACAGCTTCATTTTAATTGAACAAATATTCTTTAATCCGACAGGATTCCTGACAGTGATGAAGCTTTTACTCTCTTTTTCATTACTGCAGGTCAGAATAACATGAGGTCTTTGTTTAGAAAAATTAGCCACACACTGTTAATTATTTCCATGATTATAAATGAACATTTCAGTCTTTCTCATCAGACATCAACTACTTCTCTTTGCTTTCTCTCCTCTCTGCAGCAGCAAGTCTCTGACATTAACTTTAACTGTTTTATCTGCATCTCATGTTCAGAACAGTTTGTTCACTAGACAAAAGAGAGAAAATACTCAAACGTAATAATTCATGCACTTATTTACATTATATATTTAGTCTGACTTTAATAGAAATTATATCTAGACAAGGAAATAATATTTTTTTATTCCAGTCATTGTTTACATTTCACCTTGTTGAATATCACTTTTGGACGTTGCTATAACAATAATAATTATTTACCGTCAAGTATCAGTGTCTCTTCTCATGTCATATTAAGTACTTCATTCATGGTTCAGGCGTTGTTGCTTACAATTAATAACTGCGCCTCTCTCACATGAACGCACCTGTAACTGGATAGGTAAACCCAGGGTTAGCTGAGCCAGTTGATAACCAGCTTTGTAGTACAGGTTATCCAGGATAGCCAATGTTAAGTTCAGTTAACCCAGATAACTAAAAGTTATCCTGGATATGTTGAACTTGCTTCGTAGTACAGGCCTCAGAGGGACTAACATAGAGCTCCACCATGGTTGGTGGTGCTAAAAAAATGTCATGGGGTCATTACAATCAATTTTATTTAATTAATTGTAATTTTATCAATGTTCAGCTGTTCTTCACACAAACAACTCACACTCTTCACTTCTGCTCAATCAGCATGCACACAATAAAGACACAAAATACACAACTACAGTCTGTCTGAAGACCCACAGGTACCATCACCATGGTCTCCGGTGTGGTGGTGGTGCCTTCTGCTGGATGCCAGTCAGTCCCCAGGCTCACAGCTGCTGGTGTGTCCTCACTCATTACAACAGGAGCAATTTTCTACAGTTTACAGTCACCTTCATTTGCACAGTCCGGTTAATGTAGTCTGGATAACCCAAGCCTGATTACTTAATAGTAACATAACTCGTCTCCATATAATCAAGGGACAAGCTGACAAAAGTATAGATGTAGAACTTTCACACAATATCTCATTTATATCAGTGGGCCATAAAACATTGAAATGAGAGAAATTCTTGAAACTGTAAATTATTAATATTTAACATCAACTTTCAATGAAACAGGCACAGAAATTAAATGGAATAAAATCACTTTTCATGTAAATAAACTTAATTACAGTTATAATTCTTAGATTTTTCTGTTGTATTGTGTGTATAAATTGGGAAACAATATCTTTTTCTCTATAGTAATATTCTCTATATCTGCTCTATAGTAATATTTTCCAAGATTATCACTCATTGTTTGTAAGTTTCCTTTGGTGCCTATATAATTTTTTTGTATTTTGTCAACTTTATACTTTGTTAAACTGAGGAGATCATTATTATAGCTGAGTTTGTGCTGAAACAATGTACACCATGTAGGTGTCCTAAACGGTTTTAAGAACAGTTTAATATTTTTGTGTTTGCATAGATATAGCCACATTACATGAAATGGTGCATTTATGTCTGTGTACCTGCCATGCAGCAGAGCTGTTATAGATCTCAGGTCCCTGTTAAACAGCATCAGCATCCAGACTGCTCTGATTCAGTGGTTGTATGAGTGTGCAGTTTGTGTTGTCTGCAGCTAATGTTACAGATGCTACATCTCTACAGTCCAGATGAATGTTTCTATCCATGGAAGCTGGATGTAAAATCACTCCACCATCCAGATGGAGTCAGGGAGCTGCAGGGCATTTTCAGCAGTGATGACTGAGCTGCTGCATGTTATATATAACATGACATTCACTGGGTCAGTGTGAATTCAATGCTCTGCAGCTGGTCCCTGCGTCAAGGTAAAGGACTCCAGGACAAAGGCCCTGCAGATGGGGCAGTGCTGGAAGTGTGATGCACAGCTGTCACACACACAGGCATGTCTGCAGGGCAGCAGCACCCTGTTCACTGCTGCGTTCTGACAAACCACGCAGTCTCTGCCAACCCCCTCCGACCAGCTCTCATCCTCCTCCAGCACCGGACTCTGCTCCTCTCTGCAGGTCTCCTCGGCAGCTTCACTGGGTGTGGAGCTCTGCTCCGAGTCAGGAGGCCAAGAAACCCCCCCGCTGTCAGCTGACATAAAGAGAGGCTGCAGGAGACAGGAGGCAGAGCTGTGACACACGACTACAACTCAAACATAACCGTAATGTCATTGTGATTTCATCAAGGTTACCTCAGGTCAGACTCTGATATTAGAACAGGAAGCCTGCATTGCACAGTTAACAGACAGAGTCTAATGAAAAGACGCCTTCCAGTGGTATTATGGGAAATGTAGCATCCAGCTTTTTTGGAGCCTGACCCACATGATGGACTAAAGGATACCTCAGCCTCTGTCGCACATTTTAAATCTGTCCCTCATGTAGTCCCCTAAATCACTGGAATATGTGTCCATCAGAGGCCCAGAGTTAAAAACATTCTTATAGTGAAAAAGAAGAAGAGTGTTTGCTGTCTCTCTCAGGTTGGATCACTGATGGACTGGACTGTTGAAGTCTAATTGAATGACCATGGTGAGTGTGATGGACGCACGCAGTTTTAACTCGGTGTTAGATTCTGCTGTCTGTTTAGGTCTGACCTGCACACTGAACAGTTTTAGTGGATATTCATCTGTTCACTGTTTATTCAGCATGAATACAAACTGAGAACATAGAGAGGGTGTGTGTAGTAGGATATACTGTGCTGGAAACAAGCAAGACTTCAGATATTCACTCCTTTATGTGAATCTGAACACATGGCCCTGAGAGCTCAACGCACTGCACATGCAAAGACACAAACGCGCTGCAAATTCAGAAAACATCATCGATTTGACAACACATGCTGCAAATACTCACAACACAACGGAGGTGTTTCCAGGGGACACAAGCACGGGAGTGGGGGATACCATGAAGGCGTTCATTCCAACCCATGGCCCTTTGTGCCTCTCTCTCTCTCTCTCTGAACGAAGTCTAAAAATAACTTAAACTTGTTATTCAATCCTTTTAACTTCAAAAGTCACAGTTTGAACAACAAGTGCATCCCAGCCAGGTTCATCACTTTTTAGTGTGAAACATTGTTGTGTTGTGAATTTGAACTGATGAAGATGTTTTCTGAATTTGCAGTGCAAAGAAAATGAATGAATTAGCCGGGAAACTCTGAAAGATCAGCTCAGTCCATTAGCAAAGTTGTGCTAATGTGCTAATTAATGGCTTTACTAATGGTTAATAAGTCATTTACAAATGTTCCACAGATCAGTTATAGGCTGATGGCTGATTAGAAGGTGAGAGACACTGCAAAGCTCATTATTGACCACAGTTGCATCAGCAGATGGATTTCATAGAGGGTCATTAGCTTCTGAATGCCTTGCCTGTTTGGAGTTCACTGACAGCTTTCACAGCAGCAGAAACCAAATGAATTCATCTGAACCAATCTGGTCAGCGTGACAAGAGGAGAAGGTCCACAGTCCTGGTCCTGCATTTCACAGTTGAGCTAAAGACAAACCAGGCTTCAGGGGTCACAGTCTTTTTAGTTCTGTACTCCCTCTGAGCTGCATTGAAGTGAAGATGAAACACTGAGGGACTTGAAGAGGCTCTGATTTGTCCAACTCAGGCTGAAGCCTAATTATCTACAGTCAGACTGTGGATCTGGTCCCCCATCACTTACAGAGAAACACATCTAATCAGGAATCAGCTCACAGTATGAACAGGAGCCAGTAAAGCCTTCAGTGTAATATGGGCCTGTGACTCTTGTATGAAGACTAGTAGACAACATGTTAACCAGTCCTAATGTGTAGAACCCTTCAGAGCCACAGTTCATGACTGCTGAGCTGCCCCACTCTGTGCAGTTACCTGGCTAAACTCACTCTCTCCTCCACCTAACCACAAATTTTGACCGTGAGAGAAAAGGCAGGACATGTCCTACCTTTAACTCGTACATGTGCCCCTGTGAGGTGAGAAGGTACTGAAAGAGAAGACGTGCAGAGAGGCTGTATTTGGCATCAGGAACATGAATAACTGTCACACTGGCCACCTGAAAAAAGAAAGACAGCACAATGACTTCCTCTCTGCTTGTTGTGCTGGGGGATCTTTCCACAGGCGATGAGTGAGATGGGACTCATGCTGTAGTTTTAGTCTTGATGAGATGCTGATGGCAGTGTGATCATTTGACTCCGCAGCCAGCAACAGGTCAAACTGCTGATGAAGATGACTGAGACCTGACTGGGATGGAACACGTGTGGGCTGGAGTCAGTACACAGATGTGACTGTTTTCCCTGATGGTGCTTTGGCACCTCTGTACACAATCACACCTCTTCATTCTCAACTGACTCAACAACAATCAGCAGACACTCAGATGGACTCACAATGTTGTATGTGTCTCTAGCTTCTGGCTCCGCCAGTGTCAGCACAGCCACAAGAGGGTAGCGTTCCCTTGGCATCTGTCCAAAGTCTGTGATCCCGTGTTCAGCAGGAATCTGTGTGTGGCGTTCTTCGCTGTCTTCACTGCTGACACTGGGTGGGCGGGGTCAAAGAGGCTAACCAAGTAGCTAATTTAGGAGCAATAAATGTCAGCCAAACAAAGGAAGGTCTCAGCCATCAGGAGAATGTCACTGTAATAATATGACAGCACTGCTGTTGCTGCTGTTATAGTAGTACTGTGTCAACATTATTAAGGAAACATCCACCTCAAAACCTCCAAGACTGTTATACCAACACACACTGGGGACCCGGGCTGCGGTGGAAAAGTCAAAATAATCTCCTCTCTAACCACTTCTCCTCAACCCTTGATGGAAAACGTAATGAGGTCAAAAATGTGAAGGAGAATTCACAAGGACTTGGGAAAAAAATCTGACTGCACTGACACCATTTTTTTTTTAACTAACTTTATTTATAACTCATGGAGGATAAATCCTTCTTTCCTAACCACAAAACACAACAAACAAGACTGAAATAAGAAAAATTAAAAGAATATACAAATATAGAAAGTTGAGCCATTAAAATAATAATTAAATCGAAATAAGGAACTGAACAAGAGATCAGAATAAATTATATTCAGACAGAAGTATATAGTTTTCTGTCATAGGAATTGTTTAGTAGAGAAAATTCATTTTTAGTGTTTTACACAATGAGAGAGGATTTAGTGAAACAACATTTATGTATAGACTATATTAATTAGTTGTGATGATATTGTTAACTATAAATTCAATCTGCTTGTTCTTCATGACGACTCCTTACTGATTTAAAGAGAATTAATCTACATTTATGGATTTGGGCTTCAATCGATCAGAAAAGTATTTTCATGTTCTGGATCGTGTCACAAACATAAAGCAGTTGTTCTTATGTTTCTACATTTATGTGGCTCTGCTGTGAATTTTGGCGCAGCATTTCGCCTTTCCTCTCATAAAGGAAGGTCCAGTGTTTCCAATGCTAAAGGACATAAGATAGGAAGCACTGAAGCTCCTTTCCTCATCACTTAGAGAAGTGGACCAGCTGTGATCATGGTTGCTGCTCAGATACTTCAGCTCATTTCACTCAGTTTGAACCTTCCTATAAAAAAAAGACTTTTTGACCACAGCCCTGTTCCCACAGCCCTGGCCAAACATGAGCATGACATCTCCTCAGGATATTTCAAAAACAGAAAATCAGCCATATGCTCGTCTGCATGGAGAAAACAGAAGAAGATGAACTGACCCTGTAAGGTTATAACAATGTACTCAGAGACACTGTTGAGGATAAAAAGAAAACAAGATGAAAAAGATTCAATACGTTAAAAAAGAAAGGGCGTTCGTGGAGAAGGTGAGAACAGGGGATATTCTCAGATAAGCTGCTTTCCTGTGAGTCTTTGTTTAGCAAGTAAAGGATACTGGAAGCTCTGGCAGTGGTGGTAGCGCAGGTGCAGGGCCTCCTGGAAATCCTGGGGGGTGCTGAGCCTCGAGCTGTACTGGTGAGTCTGCAGTGCTCCCTGCAGGGCGCTGACCTCACAGCCCCAGAAACAGCTCAGGACACAGGGCTCAAGGCAGCAAGGCCTCACTGATGTGCCATCTGAAAGGGTACGTTTGCTCATGTCACTGTGGCTGGGACGTAAAGAATGAGGATACGACTGATGGTAATGATGGATATTATATACAGACTGGGTTTCACAACCCTACATATTTAGCTGTTCAACTGTTCAACTGGTTAGCTGTTCAGCTGTTCAACTGGTTCATTGGCGATTTTCAAGTGATCACATGAGCGTGTCCAACTCCACAACAGACACAGAACAGATATGATGTCTGTAGTGAACTGAGCAGCACTTACTGTGGCTTTACATTGTACCGATTCATTTACAGTCAGTTGTACACTGAAACAGCAGAGATGATGACACATCCCCACACTTTAACTCCAGGTTAGGTTAACTCCACCATCCTATCACTGAGGATAACTGTTCTCACCTGTGACAGATGCCGCTCTAGAGCCCAACTCCAGGGCGAAGGGATTGATCACCTGAACCATTTGCTTCTCAGGGGTTGGTAGGGCAGACTCTGTCTCATCAGAGCTGCGAAGAATCACTGGCACATCAAAGCCAAACCTGAGGGACAGAGACAGTGTACAAATGTTCTGCATCACTCTCTTCTCCCTCAGTCATCTTTATCTTCTGTTTATCAGACCCACTGACTTCACTGATCTGATCTTCTTCACAGCAGCTGTGTTCCAGTGTTGTGAGATCTGGTGTGTGGACCTCTGTCAGCTTCACACCACATCCAAAATGAGGGATCGGCTGTCATTAAGTGTAGTGGGGCATATTCCTAAACCCTCTGCACGTGATGTCTCATAGGCTAACCTTGCTGATCGATCCACAATCTATCAATAGTCTCAATATAAAGTCTGGTTTAGTCTTGTCAATAGGACTGATACCAAAACAAAACAAAAAGGATTCATCACGTTAGACCCACAGTGCATTTCTCTGCTGCTGCTGTGTGCAGTGGTCACCTCTGTAGCCCAGACAATTCACAGCAACATAATTTTATTTTTTAATAGAAACATAATTCGTGTTCAATCATTGTATTTGAACCCGAATGTACTTTAGTGATAAGCAGAGAATAATGCTTGACCGTTCATTTCGAAGCCCATTAATGATTCAGCTCATTAATCCCACATGATAGAACACTGGCTGCTGATGACATCCCTGCTCTTACTTTATAGGGTCATTATGACAAAACGGCGAGGAAAAGCAGTTTAATGTATGAAGTCAGGCTGCTGCGACTGCTGCAGGGGCTGTGGCTAAGCTAACTTGGCTAAATGTAACTTACCAGCCGAGCACCATGGCAGCTGTAACAAGGAAACACAGAGAAACCACACTTATGTAAAACAGTGGGGAGTACTCATACAGGGTCACCAGGAAGACGGCTGCCATTTCACATTATCTGTTCCGAGAGTGAGCAGTTTATTAAAAAGTGTCCTGGTAAACTCGCTCCATGGCGGCCATAACACGAATCCTCAGATACAACTACGGTGGCCTAAAAGGTACAAGTACACGACAAACACTGGGTTTATTTAAAAAAAAATTAACATTTTTAAATTCCAACAAACTCGAGAACCGCTTTAGGCGAACATGTTGATTTTAATATATTTCCCTGACTGAATTCAGTTCTTATCGTGTTTAGGCTAAGAAATAAACGAGTCAAGCTGCGGCGAACAGGCCAACTTCAAAATAAAATCCCGTCTGGATCAGTGAGCTTGAAAGAGCGGTCATGTTGCTGTGCTATGAAAAATACGAGTAAACCTGCGTGGAAAGTTGTATTTCCACACAATATATACTTTTCTCTATTCTATATGTGTGTGCTTTGCATTGTATTGTAATATTTTTTAAATTCGCCATGGTTCATGCTCGTGGATGTGGAGTTTATTTTGAATGTTTGAACAGGAAGTTGACCCGACAGCGCAGAGCAACTGAGATTACATACTAGCTAGTACATTTCATTGAGCATCCCAGCAGTCATCACGAAAACCGGGGACGGCGTTGTGTCCTGGCGGGGACACATCAGCTTCATGTGCAGTTCAAACGGTCTAGACTTATGTTTTATCTGTAGCTATAATGTTGAGGAATATAGTGGGAATCAGAACAGTTCGGCATACAGATGTTAGCAGCTGTGGAGGAAGAACCCGTTAATCCGATGTAACAGTTTGACGGTGGGGGGGGGGGCATCGCCGGACTGTGAGCAACATGACGGAGAAACCGACTGTCCGCCAGCAGAGCTCGGAGAACAACTCTGTCAGCAGCAGCGAGTGGGACATGGCAAACGATGTGTTCGTGTCTGGCTACGACGACAATCTGCTGCCAGACAGTGCTGCTGTCGGGGACCCGGACCCGGCGCAGCCCGGCTTGGACAGACACCTGCCACTGCTGCCCCAGGATGGCATGATACTGGGCCTGGCTGGGGAGGAATACTCGGGCTCATCGTATCTGGACATCGAGCCAAACTACACCGAGAGTGACGGGAACGTCACAACCAAGAAGCGCATACGGTCCAATAGTTCCCGGCACCGCGGGGACATCGTGACGGAATTGGGACCAGAGGAGGTCCGGTGGTTTTACAAAGAGGACAAGCGGACGTGGAAGCCATTCGTCGGACACGACTCGCTAAAAATCGAGATCCTCTATCGGAGATTCTGCGAGCAAAACCCCGACAAGGTCAAACGCTCCGTCGATCCCACCGAGGCCGAGGGGAGAGAGGCTGCCAGGTCCGGCGACGTCCAGCCGGAGAGCGGGGCCGTTGATAGTGTTAGTGTTCGGGCGGAGCCGTCATTACAGCGGGGAGGAGGGCAGCGGCGCTCGATGTCAGAGGAGACGAAGGACCTGGACGACACCAGCATCATCGTGGAGGCAGTGTGTGTCAGAGGGGGGCTCTACGAGGTGGATATCCGAGAGAAGGAGTGCTACCCCGTTTACTGGAACCGTGAGCAACATTCATGTCCTCAATGATAATCATCGTTTTATTAGCACAGTTAGCATCACCCTGCTGCTAACACCAGCTCTACTGCTACAGAACACTGTTAGAACCAGACCTTGTCCTGTACTGGTAGACCTGCTACCTGCTACAGCTGTCAGTCACACCAAGCTGGACCACCACCAGACTCTGGACTGTTACTAGTAACAACACTGCAAGCCCCACCAGACAGCAGATACAGCACAGTCATTATTACGCAAAGATGTACTCAATACATGAATATACACTTGGTCACATTAACAGTTGATGTAGAAAAACTGAAACACTTTTCACCAATGATGTATTTGTTTTTTTTCCATTCATAGTTTAATGCACCAATATTTCATACTTTCAGACTTGAGGCAGAGGAACAGGAGGAGAAGCTGTTTTCAATTATCTAAACCACTGACTGACTGATCAACCATGTCCACATAGATTCATTAAAGGCCAAGATAACACATAAATCACTGATGGTGACACTTGTAGTTCCCTCACTTCATCTAGCTCTGCTTCAAAAAAGTAAACTAAACCATTATCTGATTATGAAAATGTTGCAAATTAATGTTTTGTTGATTGATCCATTAATCAAATTATGTTCTATGAACATGAAATGAAATTTGTGTTTGTGAAACACGCACACACACACACACACACACACACACACACACACACACACACACACAGCAGAGTGTGTTCACTGTGTTTATCTCCTTATCCTTGATGTTAATTGTCCCTTAGAACAAGACCGTATTCCTGTGATGAGGGGTCAGTGGTTCATTGATGGGACGTGGCTGCCCCTGGAGGAAGATGAGAGTGACCTCATCGAGCTGGAGCACCTCGCTCGTTTTCGGGGGCAACAGATGAGGGACACCTACGAGATGGAGGCAGTGACCACCACAGTGGACAGCAAGGATGGTAAGGAATGGAAGAGACCCAGAAAGGTGTCTGTGTGTGACAGACAAAGAGTAAACGTGTGTGTGTGTGTGTGTGTGTGTGTGTGTGTGTGTGTGTGTGTGTGTGTGTGTTTAACTGCCATTGAGAACAAAACAAGTCAGGTGATTTTATTCTAGCTGAGTGTGGCTGTACCAACAAGATGCTCACCTGAGTGTGTGTACAGTCTAAATCAGTGGACTGTAGTGAACTGGACTTTCACACACACACATACACACACTATACACTCTGATGGGGAATGGTGAAGTAATTATGCCGTCTGAAGTGTGTCCCTGTTAATCACAGTGTGACTGTCTCCCAGCCGTCCACAGTCTGAAGCTGAGCAGGAGTCACGTGGACTGGCACAGTGTGGACGAGGTGTACCTGTACAGCGACGCCACCACCTCCAAGATCGCACGCACCGTCACGCAGAAACTGGGCTTCTCTAAAGGCATGTGGAAACATGTCACACCACACATTAATATAATAGAATACAATATATAATAATACTAACAGCTGAAACATGTCTGTCTGAGCTGACAAATGCCTTTAAAGGGTCAGTTCACCCAAACTACTAATAAATAAACAGCTATTTTTCTGTAGCACAGTCTCAGAGTCCTAACATCAGTATAACAAGCTGCTGCCTTCATCCTCAGCTTCACTCATCATCATATTTCATCTCCTCAGCACCCACAGCAGAGCAGCCCCTGAGCTGTTTGGTATGAACGTTGGGTAACAGGGAAAATGTTAGTGTTGATTTTTTAAATGTAATTTTACTGTCATCTCCTCCTCTGCACTGGGTGGAGGTTCAGAGGGAGGGAGGAGGGGAAATCTGTGGTTGTGTCATTTGGGTGAACTGACCATTTATTTATTGATGCAGGACTACATACAACAGACTCAGGTGTAGATTTTCTCACAGTCATTACACACCGAGCTCTAAAGGGTTGTTCTGTGCATCGTGGCCTGTATTGACCCATTGGAATATCAGGGTCATATGTACAGTTACGTGATTTGCTTGCTGATGTAGATGGTTTCAGAAAAAAGTGAATTTTGGCCCATTTAGTTAGCACATAACATGCTGGCTAGTAATGTTCTCTCTGGTCTCCTCAGCCTCCAGCAGCGGGACACGTCTCCATCGGGGGTACGTGGAGGAGGCGGCACCTGAGGACACCCCACCTGAAACCACACATATTGTTTTCGTGGTGCATGGCATCGGCCAGAAGATGGACCAAGGCCGCATAATCAGGAACACCAGCATGTGAGATATGCAGGTTTGCAGTGGGAACACATAGAGCTGACTGGAACCACAATCATTGTTGAAGTAACTGTTTTATCTTGGCTGGTGTGCAGGATGAGAGACGCTGCCAGGAAGATGGAGGAGAAGCACTTCTCTGATCGCACCACAGAGCACGTCGAGTTCCTTCCTGTGGAGTGGAGGTCAAAGCTGGCTCTGGATGGAGGTATGCTACACTTAAGCACACACTGACCCACCTCTTCACCCTTTAAAACAGCTGCATTCAGTATCAGGTAAAACCAGACACACGCAAGGTGATTTGATCATAAGTTCAGGTGTGAACACACCCTAGACACATTGAGGACGCATTTGAGATCGGATCACTTAGACCACATTCTTTTAGCAGTGTGAACGTGAATTAAAGAAGTGTGTCACCCTCTCATCCTCCTATTGTTTTGATGGAAACTTCACCACAGAGTTCAGCAGATGGTCAGAGCACCTGACACTTGGTGAATAACACGGCACACAGCTGATCGATGGACATGAAATACTTCACAAATAATTGACTGGAAAGATCCCTTGGCATAAAACCACAGAGCATCATTAACTGTAAAGGAGCTGGCGAGCACAGCTGAGAAAAGTGTAGTGATGAGCTCTAGACAGTCGGACAAATCATGAACTTACTGCTGATCAAATCTCGTCGTCGTCGTCTCCCGCTTATCCGGATCCGGGTCGCAGGGGCAGCAGCCTCAGCAAAGAGGTCCAGACAGCCCTCTCCCCAGTCACTTCCACCAGCTCCTCCAGGAGAATCCCGAGGCGTTCCAAGGCCAGCCGAGAGATATAATCCCTCCAGCGTGTCCTTGGTCGGCCCCGCGGCGTCCTCACCAGATGCCCGAACCAGCTCAACTGGCTCCTCTCGACATGGAGGAGCAGCGGCTCTACTCCGAGTCCCTCCCAGATGACCGAGCTCCTCACCCTATCTCTAAGGCTGAGTCCGGCCACCCTGCGGAGGAAACTCATTTTGGCCGCTTGTATTCGCGATCTTGTTCTTTCTGTCATTACCCAAAGCTCATGACCATAGGTGAGGATTGGAACGTAGATCGACCGGTAAATCGAGAGTTTCGCCTTCCGGCTTAGCTCCCTCTTCCCCACAACGGACCGGTTCAGCGCCCGCATCATTGCTGACGCCGCCCCAATCCGCCTGTCGATCTCCCGTTCCATCCTACCCTCACTTGTGAACAAGATCCCGAGATACTTAAACTCCTCCACCTGAGGCAGAGCCTCCCCCCCGACCTGGAGCGGGCAATCCACCCGTTTCCGGCTGAGAACCATGGCCTCGGACTTGGAGGTGCTGATCTTCATCCCAGCCGCTTCACACTCGGCCGCGAACCGCCCAAGCGAGAGCTGAAGGTCGGTGCTCGATGAAGCTAAGAGGACCACATCATCCGCAAAAAGCAGAGACGAGATCCTCCCGCCACCGAACCCAAACCCGTCCACCACCCGGCTGCGCCTAGAAATTCTGTCCATAAAAGTTATGAACAGAACCGGTGACAAAGGGCAGCCCTGGCGGAGTCCAACCCTCACCGGGAACAGGTCCGACTTACTGCCGGCTACGCGAACCAGGCTCACACTCCTTTGGTACAGGGATTTAATGGCCACTAACAAGGGGCCATCCACCCCATACTCCCGGAGTGCCCCCCACAGGGAGCCCCTGGGAACACGGTCGTAAGCCTTCTCCAAATCCACAAAACACATGTGGACTGGATTGGCAAACTCCCATGCTCCCTCCAGCACCCTAGCGAGGGTAAAGAGCTGGTCCACAGTTCCACGCCCAGGACGAAAACCACATTGCTCCTCCTTGATCTGAGGTTCAACTATCGACCGGACCCTCTTTTCCAGTACCCTGGCATAGACCTTACCATGGAGGCTGAGGAGTGTAATTCCCTGGTAGTTGGAACACACCCTCTGGTCACCCTTCTTAAAGATGGGGACCACCACCCCAGTTTGCTACTCCAGAGGCACTGCCCCCGATGTCCATGCAATGTTACAGAGGCGTGTCAACCAAGATAGTCCTACAACATCCAGAGCCTTGAGATACCCAGGGCGGATCTCATCAACCCCCGGGGCTCCGCCACCACGCAGTTGTTTCACTACCTCGGCGACTTCTGCCCCGGAGATTAGACCATCCATCCCCAGGTCTCTTGACTCTGTTTCCTCCACAGAATACATGTTGGTGGGATTGAGGAGCTCCTCAAAGTATTCCTTCCACCGTCCGACTATATCCTCAGTTGACGTCAGCAGCTCCCCGCCCCCACTGTAAACAGTGTGAGCGAGTTGCCGCCTTCCTCCCCTGAGGCGCCGGACGGTTTGCCAGAACCTTTTTGGAGCTGATCAATAGTCTTCCTCCATTGTCTCACCGAACTCCTCCCACGCCCGAGTTTTTGCCTCAGTAACTGCCGCGGCTGCGCTCCGCTTGGCCCACCGGTACCAGTCAGCTGATTCCGGAGACCCACAGGCCAACCACGCCCTGTAGGCCTCCTTCTTCAGCCTGAAGGCTTCCCCCACCCCTGGTGTCAACCAGCGGGTACGGGGTCACCGCCACGACTGGCCCCAGCTACCCTGTGGCCGCAGCTCGCAACAGCCGCGTCAACAACAGCAGAGCGGAACAAGGCGGACTCAATGTCCCCCACTGCCCTCGGGACGCGATCGAAACTCTGCCGGAGGTGTGCTTTGAAAATCATCTTGACGGGTTCTTCCGCCAGGCTTTCCCAGCAGACCCTCACAACCCGTTTGGGCCTGCCAGGTCTGCGCAGCGTCTTCCCCCGCCATCTGATCCAACTCATCACCAGGTGGTGGCTCCAGGGCGGGGCCCCGGTGTCCCTCCGGGCCGGGTACTCGGGTTCTTGATATTTCTTATCATTAGGATCTTCTGAACCGTTCTTCGTCTGGCCCTTCACCTGGGACCAATCTGCCTTGGGAGATCCTACCAGGGGCAAAATGCCCCTGACAACATAGCTCTTAGGGTCATTAGGGCTCTCAAACTCCTCTACCACGGTAAGGTGATGGTTCAAGGAGGAGCTGATCAAATCTATAGAGCAAAATCAATTCCTCTCTTTGAGGGTCCATCAGGTTCTTCTGATTGCGGAAAACTCTTGTTGACATGCTCATCCTCTTCATTTATCACCATAAAATCAGACATGTTGCAGTTAAGACAGAGTCAGAGGTACCTTACGTTTTTTATTTCCTTAGTTTGGTCAGGAAGGTCTTCCGTGCAACAGCTTAACTGACTTTAAGTGATTCCTTAAGCATAAACTAAGAGAAGGAGAAATCCTTAAATACTTAAGTGAACATTTTAAGGAAACCTTAAATTGTACATTTTGGAAAATCTTAATTTAAGATGCTTTTTGCAACTGTTCCCTGGTCCTTTCTTTTTCTTTGCTCCCTCTTGGGCATATCTTCCAAAAGCAGAGGGTGATTTATCATAGCTACACAGACAACAAAGATTTATTTTAGATCTTTCACCAAATGATTTCAGCCCCATTCTATTTGGGAACAAAGAAGGAAGGTTGTAACTTAGTGCCTACCTGGAGTCTAGAGCATCAAAGACTTCAACCCATGTTAAACATCTGGGTGTTATCATGGTTGGGGATCTTAGTTTTAGTGACCACATAATAGCTTTAACTAAATTTGTGTTTTGGCATCTCAGAAACAGCTAGTGTCAGAGACTGTGTCTTACCAAAACTTAGCAAAACTTGTTCATCCCTTTATGTTATATCTTCCAGAGCTGATTACGGCAACGCTGTCCTCACTGGTTCACCAAATAAGACTATTAGACAGCTGCAACTTATTCAGATGCTGCTGCTGGGTTCTGACTAAAACTAAGAAAAGAGAGCATGTTACTCCAGTTCTCAGGTCTGACTGGCTTCCAGTCAGATACAGAGTTGACTTTTTGTCTACTAGTTTCTACATAGTCTGGGCCCTAAATATATTTCTGAAATGTGCCAGCTTTATAAAAAATAATCTAAGGTCTCTAACATCTGCAGGAGATGGTCACTTGGTGGAGCCCTGTGTTTAAGATAAACAGTGTGAAATGTCTTTCAGCCACTGTGCTGCCCCCCGCTGAAACCAGCTGGAACCAGCTCCCAATGGATCAAATCAAATCTGCCCAAACTGTAACTGACTTTAAAAAGAAGCTAAAAACTGATCTGTTCTCCTCAGCATTCATTTAATGTTTTAATCCTGCATTTTAATGATGTTTTATAATCTGTTTTTACAGTTTTCTAACTATTCTTTGTTATGCTTCTTTTATTTCTGTTGAGCATTAAATGACCTCTCTGTATGATGATGTGCTGTATAAGTAAAATTTGCCTTTGTTCTGTGGAGTAGGGATCTCTTTGTTCCACCAGTGCAGGGCACAGCAGAGACGCCCGATCACCAGGTTAACAATGACACTGGAAATACTGAGTTCAGGCAGGAAGTTGAGAGGTAGAGGATTGTGGGAAACTGAGCCCATGTGAAGTCTGTACTTCAGAGTCAGTGTTTTATCAGAAGAAGAAACAGACGGTTGTGTTGGTGTATTTGTGTATTGTCCTGCAGACACAGTGGACTCCATCACTCCAGACAAAGTGCGAGGTCTCAGAGATATGCTGAACAGCAGCGCCATGGACATCATGTACTACACCAGCCCCCTGTACAGAGACGAGGTGAGCCTGGCACTACACACCCAGCCTGAGGTGGCGCCTCGCTCTGACTCCTCACAGCTATGGTGCTAGTGCTGGTTTGGGAGCAATAGTCTCATGAGTCTGAATCAACTCCGAATCCTTAATCCTGACTAAGATATTTTCATTCAACTGGGTTGTAGCTCTGAATTATGGCTGTGAAATAACAGATGAATGATGGAGACTCTGAGGCAGCAGACATGACTTATTATGTCTTATTAACACAATTAAAAATGGCAAATACCCCACCGTGTGTGTATGTGTGTTGTTGTTGTGTGTCTTTGTGTGTGTGTGTGTGTGTGTGTGTAGATTACCAGGGGTCTGACTCTGGAGCTGAATCGTCTGTACTCACTCTTCTGCTCGCGGAATCCAGACTTTGAGAAGAACGGGAAAGTGTCGATAGTGTCGCACTCACTGGGTTGCGTCATCACCTTCGACATCATGACAGGCTGGGACCCCGTTCGCTTCCATCACCAAGAAGCGCCAGACCCAGAGGAGACGAAGGTCCGCTGGCCGAGTGACGAAGAGCGCCACCTTCAGGAGCAGCTGAGACTCACACACCTCAGGTACTGCATGCTACTATTCTGGAACAGGTGTGGAGTTTGATTCCATCTGTGTTGTGGCATAAAATGCACCTGAAGGTTTAAGTGACTGATATATAAGCAGAGGTAAGATTTACTAGTTTTCAGAACCTGGAGTGGACAAAGTTCACCTCCAATCAAACCATTGGAACAATTATAATTTCTATCAGTACTAACAGAACTGTGTGAACATGGTGCCTGAGGCGTAGGGGTTCACAAGTAACTGTACACTAATTTCTTTGGCAGAAGTGAGAGTGTCCATTAGACTAAGGTGGAGTTGTATGTCAATATGAGGAGTGAACAGGTGAATGTGTTAGTGAAGAAGAATACTGAGGCTCAAAACAATCTCTCAGATTCTCTTTCTAAACTTGAATCACCTCCTTGTGGTTGTTTACTCCACTAACCAGCCAAGTTACATGAAATATGAACACAGTCTCTCCTTCCTGAGTCACAGTGTTGAATAATGACCAGAAGTGTTTTGCAGAACATTATGATGTCATGGTGAAGTTGACCTTTGACCTTTTGGATATAAAATGTGAACACTTTGTTTTATCCTTATAGACATTTGAGTTAAATTGTGCCATAATTAGTAAATTAATTCATCAGTTATGGCCAGAAATATGTTTTGTGAGGTCACAGTGACCTTTGACCACCAACATCTAATGAGTTCATCCTTGACTCCAAATTGTGCCAAATTTGAAGAAGTTTGAAGATGATAAAGTAAAATCTTGACTGAATTTTTTTTAATTGACACCTAGTAATTAATGATTTTAATCTCTGTGTATCATCCAAACAGGCTAAGGGACCTGGAGGATCAGTTCCAGGGACTACAGACCTCGTCATGTGTCGCAGTGCCAGCCTTGAGATTCAAGGTAATGCTGAAAAGTTGAATTCTACTGTATCACCAGCACATGTTGTAGATGTGATTCTAACTACTGACCTGATCTAACGTGGATCTTTTGTTTTCAATTACAGACCTTCTGATTTAAATTACAGACCTTCTAATTCTACCTACACACTTTCAGATTCTAACTACAGACCTTCTGATTTAAACTACAAACCTTGTGATTCTAACTACAGACGTTCTGGTTTAAACTACAGACATTCTGGTTCTAACTACAGATCTTCCGATTTCCACAACAGACCTTCTGAGTTAACTAACAAACCTAACCTTCTGATTTAAACTGCAGACCTTCTGATTCTAACTACAGACCTTCAGATTTAAACTACAAACCTTCTGATTCTAACTGCAGACCTTCTGATTTAAACTACAGCCATTCTGGTTCCAACTACAGATCTTCTGATTTAATCTGTAGACCCTTGATTCTAACTACAGACCTTGTGATTCTAACTACAGACCTTGTGTTTCTAACTACAGACCTTCTGATTTAAACTACAGCCATTCTGGTTCCAACTACAATCTTCTGATTTAAATTACAGACCTTCTGATTCTAACTACAGACATTCTGGTTCCAATTGCAGACTTTCTGGTTTTAACTACAGACTTTCTGGTTCTAATTACAGATCTTCTGGTTTTAACTACAGACTTTCTGGTTCTAACTACAGATCTTCTGATTTAAACAACAGACTTTCTGAGCTCAACAGCAAACCTTGTGATTTAAACTGCAGACCTTCTGGTTCTAACTACAGACCTTTGTATTGTAACTACAGACCTTCTGATTTAAACTACAGACCTTCTCATTTAAACTGCAGACCTTTTGATTTAAACTGCAGACCTTCTGATTTCAACAACAGACCTTATGAGTTCAACAACAAACCTTGTGATTTAAACTGCAGACCTTCTGGTTCTAACTACAGACCTTCTGATTGTAACTACAGACCTTCTGATTGTAACTACAGACCTTCTGATTTAAACTACAGACCTTCTCATTTAAACTGCAGACTTTCTGATTTAAACTGCAAACCTTCTGATTACGACTGCAGACCTTCTTTATTTAAACTACAGCCATTCTGGTTCCAACTACAATCTTCTGATTTAAATTACAGACCTTCTGATTCTAACTACAGACATTCTGGTTCCAATTGCCGATCTTCTGATTTAAATTACAGACCTTCTGATTCTAACTACAGACATTCTGGTTCCAATTGCCGATCTTCTGATTTAAATTACAGACCTTCTGATTTAACACACAAATCCTCTGATTCTAACTAGAGACCTTGCGATTCTAACTACAGACCTTCTGATTTAAACTGCAGACCTTTTGATTTAAACAGTAGACATTGTGGTTCTAACTGAAGACCTTCTTATTTCAACAACAGTCCTTCTGAGTTCAACAAGAGACCTTTTGATTTTAACTACACACTGAGTCATACTACAGATCTTCTCATTCTAACTACAGACCTGAACTAACCACAGACCTACTCATTCTAACTACAGACCATTCGATTTAAAATACAGACCTTCTCATTTCAACTACAGACCTTCTGATTCTAACTACAGACCTTCTTATTCAAACTACAGACCTTCTGATTCTAACTACACACCCTCTGAGTCTAACTACAGACCTCCTGATTCTAAATACAGACCTTCTGATTCTAACTACAGACCCTCTGATTTAAACTACAGATCTTCTTATTCTAACTACAGACCCTCTGATTTAAACTACAGATCTTCTTATTCTAACTACAGACCCTCTGATTTAAACTACAGATCTTCTTATTCTAACTACAGACCCTCTGATTTAAACTACAGATCTTCCAATTCTAACTACACACCTGAACTAACTATGGACCTTCTGATTTTAACAACAAACCTTCTCTTCTCTCTCCCTAGAAGCATCGCAATCACACAGTATGGACACAGACTGCTGCAGAGTACTTAACAGAGGGTTTCATTTCTTACTGTGGTGTAAATAATTACTTTTCAACACCTCCTGAGCAGGTGGTAGTGATGCAGACCTTCCCGTCTGTTTTTATTTTCCACTCATTGGTTTCAGTTGTTCCCACTCTTTGTTTTATAGTAGCTTGAGTGGAGAATGAGTTGAAATCCATGAAGCAATCACAGACTTTATTCAAATTAATAACTGTCCTAAGAAGATTTGGGGTGGGGGTCTCAGTCGTTTTCTCATGTTGGATCTACCCCACTCTCTGTGCTGCAGGTGGAAAATTTCTTCTGCATGGGCTCTCCTCTGGCTGTGTTCCTGGCACTGCGAGGGATCCGACCTGGAAACAACGGTGTGCAGGACCACATCCTCCCCACTACTATCTGCAAACGCCTCTTCAACATATTCCATCCCACAGACCCTGTGGTGAGATCCACTACCCACAGATGTGTGTGTCATTCGTGTCACATTTGGATGCAGCTCTGTGGGAATGTTCTATTATACTACAAAATAATGAAAACTAAAGGACATGCTGACAGTTATATTATACTCAAATTACAAAAAGAAAATACCTTCATCAAGTGTTTATCCTCTTTTCAGGCATACAGATTGGAGCCTCTCATCTTAAAACACTACAGCAACATTGCACCTGTTCAAATCCACTGGTATGTGTTCTGGTTTTATATGAGACATAATGTGCTATTTGTATACGATTTCCTATGAATTTAGCAGATCAGTAGAGGCTGTGATGTTGTCCTCTTTCTCTCTGTTATCAGTTTACAGTAAGAGTAATGGTATAATGAGCTGGTATAAACTAGTAGTAATTATCAGCTATAGTGTTTAATGAAGTCACAGCTTCAGACAGAATGAGGACTAGAGTCAGTGACCTGAGCTTGATGTGGATGTGATGTGCAGGTATAACACCACCAGCCCAACACCGTATGATCAGATCCGGCCCACACTGCTAAACCCCCCAAAGGAGACAGCGTCCGTCTCAGACTCAGAAAGCATCCCCAGCCCCTGCACCTCCCCCCCACAGGCTCGTCGGCACTACGGAGAGTCTATTACCAACCTGGGCAAGGCCAGCATCATGGGTGAGCACACAGAGAGGGTCACAGCTGTGTGGATGGCAGATGCAGTAGGACATGATACAAGTGGCAGAGCTCTCACTTTTTATTTCAATTCAAACTTTGGAAATTTCCTGCAAATGTAACAGCCATTAGCTGAGACCCTGACAGGCTGAAAGTCTCTTTTGTCACTCTCTTAAGAACATTCAGTTCAAACTTGTGTAGGGTGGGTGCAGGTCTTAAAAACCCTGCCAAATATAGTGATTTACAATTACTTAAAGCCCCTCTCTACTCAAAAATGTGTTTTTCTTCTTGTTCTAGAGTTGAATGTTTGAGCTTCACTGTGCAGAACGATATATGTGCAGACTTTGATCCTCAAAAGCTGCTTTCACGTTTATCTGCTATGATAATTTGTGACATCACAAATAGTTTAGAAGCCAGTTGTGGTCCGGTATTCAACTTACACAAGTGTGATGTGGAAACTTGAAGCCCCCAGCGCACATACATTGAGAATGGACTGTTCAGTGAAGTAGGAGACATATTGTGTCCTTCTATTAAACTTTTGGGGTGACATAAATATTTCTTTGATTATGGAATTTAATTAAATTTATTTTAATTTAGGCTTGGATGTCATTTTAAGGATTTTAACAAGACACACTTTTTTGTGTAAAAACTATATCAGACACATTATTCAAAGAAAAGTATTTTATATACATCTATAACATGCCTTGAAGGAATCTTTTATGATTGAATTGTGTTTGTCGTCATTTCTTTACATCAAAAATTGATAACTTAATTGTGATAATAATCACAACTAGAAAATTCCTGGAAAAATTTTTAATGTGCCTGCTGCTTGGTGCGTGTACTTCAACTCACGTTTAAATCTGTACAAAGGACGTTACTTTCAGTTTCATTCATGTTGTAGAGACTTATCCTGACACTGACCTCAGTCACTGCAGGTGTCCCTCAAAAAGCCTTTTGAAGCTGTCACGACTGGCCAAAATAACCTCACACTGATGGTTTCAAACCCAAATTTGTCCCCACAACCATAGCAAGACATGTATACACACATGTACATGTCCTAATAGAAGTTGATCTGCAATAAAGCTATACAACTATATCCCCATATAGATGATAGCTTCTAAGAGAACTTTATTACCTACCTTACAGTTTACGTTTTTGAGACTCTTATTTTGAAAGTGTCTGTGCTTCTGTGTTTGGCAGTATAAATTGCATAAGGTTTTGTACAACAGAGCCAATAATTCCCTTTTACCACGTTGAGACTTTTATTTTGAACATTAATCCAAATCGTGGTGACTGTGTTTGTGTCAATATGTGTGTTTGTGTTTTTGCAAGTTTTCATGTGTAGCGGTAGAGCTGCCCACAGAACCTCCAGTAAGTTCATGTTACCCGGTTGAGACTCTTATTTTGAAGGTCGCATATCCAAAAAATAAGATGGTGGTGTGTCAATGTGAATGTGTGTATTGTTGTGTATGGCAGTAGAGCCGTCTACCATAGAGCCTCCAAAAAGCTTGTGTTACCAGGTTGAGACACTTATACAATTATATCCGTATGGTGGTGATGGTGTTTGTGTGTCTTTCAATGTATGTGTGTGCGCATGACGTTGGGAACTGCCAAAGCTTAACCTCCAACAGCCCTTTGAAGTTGTCAGGACTGGCCAAAATGACCTCACAATAATGGTTTTGAAATGGGTATAGTATGGACCCAAGTACAGCACACAACTTGAAATAGTTTGTAATGACCTTTATTTATGAACCAGTAGAGATATTGCACACAGGTGGGTATTGGGGATAGAGGACGGGGTCCAGGGCCGGGGCTGGAGATGCCGTGCTGCGGGGCAGGTGAGTGGAGTGGGTTTGGGAGGCTCATCTCAAGCAATGCAACGGTACTGACGTTGTCGAGGAAGCAGGAGGATCAGAACCAGGTAAGCAGTCAGCAGGGTGGACGAATCGGGCTGGGAGTGGACGTGAACCGGGCCTTAAGGGTCTGGAACGCATTGTCAGCATCGGGAGACCAGCAGAATTGCACCTTGGAGGACGTCAAGGCGGTGAGGGGGGCGACCACGGAGCTGTAACAACGGATGAACCTCTGGTAAAAGTTGGCGAACCCCAGGAACTGTTGCAGCTGTTTACGGGAACCAGGAATGGGCCAGGCAGTGACAGTTGAAACTTTGGTGGGGTCCATCTGGATGCTACCTCGGCCGACAATGTACCCCAGGAAGGAGACTGAGGAGGCATGGAACTCACTTCTCTGCCTTAACAAAGAGGGAGTTCTCGAGGAGCCTCTGCAGTACCACTTGGACGTGGTGGACGTGTTCCTCGCGGGACTTTGAGAAGATCAGGATGTCGTCAAGGTACACAAAGACATGTTTATTGAGCATGTCTCGGAGGATGTCGTTTACCAACGCCTGGAAGACTGCTGGGGCGTTGGTGAGACCAAAGGGCATGACCCGATACTTGTAGTGGCCTGTGGGGGTGTTGAATGCCATCTTCCACTCATCTCCTTCTCTGATGCGAACCAGGTGGTAGGCTTTGCGGAGGTCCAGCTTAGTGAAGATCGTGGTGCCCTCCAGGAGTTGAAAAGCAGAGGAGATGAGGGGCAATGGTTACCGATTCTTCATAATGATGTCGTTCAGTCCTCGGTAGTCTTTTTCTCCATGAAGACAAACCCAGCACCAGCTGGAGAAGAGGACGGACAGATGATGACAGCTACCAGAGAGTCATTGATGTACATCTCCATGGCGGGCGGTTCTGAACCAGAGAGGGAGTAGAGGCAGCCACGAGGAGGCGAGGACCCAGCTAGAAAATCAACAGCACAGTCATAGGGGCGATGAGGTGGCAGAGAGGTGGCCTTGCTCCTACCTGATCTCTCTGGTGTTTTTCCACTCACCCCGCCTTTGTCTCACTCTCCACTCTGCCACACCTCCCTCATCAGCCTCACTGTCCCCACCTCCACTTACTCATGGAGCGGGTTCGGGAGGCTCACGAGTTGGAAGGAAGGCAGGCAACAGTACCGTTAAGGAGCAGGCTGGAGATGTCGTTGAGGAATCAGGAGGATCGGAACCAGGTAAGCAGCAGGGTGGACGAACTGGGAAGGAGCGGGTAATCAGGGCCAGACAAAGGATCAGGAAACCAGCAGGGAAGTACTCAAGACAAACCCACTAATTAAGCCGGGTAGACGAGGCAGGAGTCTCTGATGGTAAGGATCCCGCAGGTAAGACAGGTGGGAACCTCACATAGCAACATCAGAGCTGGGGAATGCCAAACAGCAGACGGGAACCAGGAGGGGTACAGGCAGAAGGCTGTGGCATTTACCGGGGCAGAGACGAGGCAGGATAGTCAGAGACGAGCAGGGTCGATAACAGGAAGTTGGTCCGGAGATGAACGCTGGAAAGTCTTGCATAATACAGAGAACAATTTGGCAATGAGTGAGTGGACCAAGGCTGCTTAAATACTGGCTTAATAGGAGATGGATTGCAGCTGAGAGCAACAGGTGGGGACAGTGAGGCTGATGAGGAGGTGTGGCAGAGTGGAGAGTGAGACGGAGGCGGGGTGAGTGGTAAAACACCAGAGAGATCAGGTAGGAGCAGAGGCAGATTGTAACAGGTTTTTCACCGAAATTGTCCTCACAATTATAGAAAGACATGTACATGTGCTGATTTGCTTTAGAGATGCTCTCATACTTGAGAGTAATAATAGTAAGAGTTAATGAGTCTAATCAGTCAATAAGAATCAGCTTCGTGTGTGTGTGTGTGTGTGTGTGTGTGTGTGTGTGTGTGTGTGTGTGTGTGTGTGTGTGTGTGTGTGTGTGTGTTCGTTCACAGAGATCAAAGAGTCTCTTAACGGGCTGTTTCGAACATCTTTGTCTAGCTGGAAGACAGAGCTGACACAGAGCTGAATGAGATTTTGGCTCCGCGAGCCACTCAAACAACTGCTATTTCTGAAAAACCAGTAACTCTTATCAAAACCATGGGCAAATCATGAGCAGGACAAGAACTTCAGGCACTGATTATCTGGCTTTGGTGTATCTAGAGCCAAAAATGTGGACACAGGAGCGAGTTACAAAAAAGGGTCACTTCTGCTTTTCTCAGGATATCAGCCCCTGAATTTGTATTGCAGTCAATGGGAGAGTCGGAGGGTACTCCCATCACTTTGAGGCTCTCTGTTCAAAATCTAAATCTCTGTGCTTAGGTAGACACTTTCTATGAAACAGCACAAAATGGTCTACTACCAAGGAAGCCATGATTTGTCAAGAATGAATTATGTGGTCAGAAGGACAAGAATTTTTTTCAGAGTTCTACAGCTTCTCCCACTCTACTATGATGTCATCCACTCTAGCTCTGAACATTCTATGCAATGCACACCCATTATAAAATCTGAAATGGTCTAAAAATTACGCAAAACGTAAACTGCAATTTTGTGTGAACTGTAATAGTTATCAAAATACTGATTTATCCCAAAAGAGTCTCAAGTCTTGTAACCCGTTTAACATTTCAACCATTTCTCTACATTGAAGTATGACGCAGCAGTAGAGCTCCAAAGAGGGCTGGGTTTGGTCATTTTCAAGATGTCTCCCCATTCATTCTCTTTAGTCATATGTATTTTTATTGAAGCAGTTTCGGCCATATAGATAATACAGGTAATACATTTCAGTAAATGGTGAATGAAAGAAAAAAAATTTAAATAATTATAAGATAAAATAATTTAAAAAATAAACAAACAATAAAAAAAAAGGGGAGGGGGGCGTATGGTTAGGTGCATGTGTGCAGCCAAATCAAACGGGTAAATTAGTCAGATTCAAATTCGTATGGAGGGTAGGATGGACACAGTCAGATTCAGTGTGGGTTTTGTCCAAAAACGTTGCAAAGGACAACCAGATCTTATTAAAATAAGCCAATCTGTGTTTCAGAGCAAACCTGATTCTTTCCAGGTAGAGAACATTCATTAAGCGGTTTAGCCAGTGTTTAATTAAAGGGGTTTCTGGTCTGCTGTTATGAGGCCATAAGCAGTAAAGTATTTCTGCGGTTTCCTGAGTGTGTTCAGTGCCTCTGATGTGCCCAGTATAATCAACTAGGGGTTATGATAGTGTCCTACCCACTACAATGGAAAGGATGTTGAAGATACAGGGTTTTTCCTGCATAGATAATTGCAAGGTGGTCGCCTCTGTCAAATTTCGTGCCTCCTCCGCCTCCCGACAAAATTCTATTACTTGTTTTCTCGTTACTTGGTGGATTTGACGTTTGTAACGGCAATGTAGTGGCGCTGTATCGTAATCAGCAATATCGAAGGGTACACAGTCCTCTCTTTCCAGATTCAACCATGAACTTCATTAGTATCGTCTAACCAAAATCTGAAAGTTTTTAGATTTGATGCCCAGTACTACCAGTAGTAATAAGAAGTTTGGAAGCCCAAGACTGCCCTCCTATTTGTGTTTACATAAATGTTGTTTACTTTTTCTTTGGCTTTTGTAGTCCCAATTAAAAGGGTACTATAATAGCACCTAATTTTTTGAAAAAGACCCTGGGGATGAAAACTGGAAGACCCTGGAGAAGATATAGGATTTGTGGCAAAAAAATATTTTTATTGCATTGATTGTACCAATTAAGGAGCTGGGCAAAGATTTCCAAAATGGAATTTTTGATTTAAACTTCTCAGTCAGAGGGGTGAAATTTGCACTACACGAAGAAGAGTATTTCCTGGTAATATCAACTCCCAAATATGTAAACCTCTCCATTTGGATTTTGAAAAGTGACTGTTCCAGCCAGAGGTATCCTGCACATTCAAGTTCTCTCCTTGTTCCAGTTTATGCGTTATCCAGAAAAGGAGCCAAATTCAGTGATTAAGGCCAAGATTTTAGGGAAGCTTGTATGGGATTTAGTATTATAAAGCAAAATTTAATTTGCATATATGGAAATTTTATTTGAGTACTTTTGGGTGACATAACTGTGAATCTCAGGATGGGTATGGATTCTTTCAGCAAAGGGTTCGAGGACTAGAACGAATAGCAAAGGTGAAAGTGCGCATCCCTGTCTTTTTCCTCAGTGAAGTCTGAATTTTGAGGACAGACTCCTATTTGTGAGGATTCAGACAGGTGGCAATGCGTATAACATTTTAATCCAATTAATGAAAGCTTCCCCCATGTTAAATTTTTAGGAACTTCAAAAGATAGGCCCATTCAACTTGGCCAAAGGCTTTGTCCGCATCAAGTGAGATGATGGTAAAGAACTTCTTGTGGGAGTCTAGGTGTGTGCATAATTTTAAAAAGATTTGCGCTCCAGTATAAAACCGATTTGATCAGGGTTTATTAGCTTGGCAATAATCCTGCTAAGTCTTTGGGCTAACATTTTAGCAAGAATTATCTGATTTGTGTTAAGCAGAGCAATGGTTCTATAAGAGCCGGCCTCAAGAGGGTCTTTACCCTCTTTATTAATTAGAGCAACAACAGATTCCTCTGGTGTAGGGGGGAGTGTCCGATTGTCAAAAGTGTGTGCATACATGTTTTGTAATAGAGGAGCGACTGGATCTATGAGCTTCTTGTAAAATTCATCCTGGCCAGGAGCCTTGCTGGATTTTAAGGAGTTGATGGTGTTACGAATTTCCTGGGTGGTAATTGAGACACCCAAAGTAGTGGCTTTAGACTCACTCAAGATGGCAGGTTACAAAGGTCGAGAAATTCCTGGACAGAGGAGACCCCCACTGTTGTGTGAGAAGTATATAGAGATTAATAGAACTGTTGAAATCAACTGTTGATCTCCTTAGTATCTCACCGGATGCGGTGACAATAATTTGTGCGGTTTATCAACAAATTCGAACAATCTTTGGTTTGCTAATTGGAGATATTTACAAATTTTTACAGAGAATAATTTGTTCAGTTTATATTTTAAGAGCTAAGATCCTATTGTGTTTTTCCTTAGATGGTTGTATGGCGTTTTCCTCATCTAATTGTTGGATTTGTCTTTCTAGATCTCTCCGTTCCGTCAGAGCTTTTTTCTTTTTGGACGCTTGATAAGATATAATACTGCTTCTGATAAATACTTTGAAAGTTTCCTATAGCAAGGATGGAGAGGTTCCTGCATTCTACATTCGTTTGATAGAATAGCTCTATCTCTTTTTTAAGAAAGTTGACAGTCTTTGTCTGCCAGTAAGAAGTGAGTCCAGTCTCCAAATCCTTTTCCATTGAGTCTAACCGTAAATTAAATGTAACTGGACAGTGGTCTGAAATGATTTTATTATGATATTTGGGGTCAGAAGTATATGGGATGAGATTTGAGTCCATCAGGAAGTAATCAGTCCTAGTGTAGAATGTATGGTCTGGTGAGTAAAATGAGTATTCTCTAGCAAATGGATTAAATGCTTTCCAAATGTCCACCAAGTTCATTACCCATGGTTGCGTTCAAAAATTCACTGGAGTCCAAGTACTGGTCGAGAACCTTATTAAAACCCCCGTCAATCATTAGATTAGTTTATGAAATATCAGGGATAAGGTCCAGTACTTGCCTGAAAAAATGTGGACTGTCAAAATTAGGGCCATATTAGTTGACTAAAGTTAAGGCCACAGAATGTAATTCACCCACTACAATCACAAGTCTTCTTATCTGCAATAGCTTTCTTATTAGAAAAGGGGACTCCCTTATGGATTAATATCGCTGTACCTCTAATGTTAGTGCTGAATTTTGAGTAATAAATTTCCTGTTCTGTTGAAGTCTGTCTCAAGTTTGGAAATGTCTTTTCTAAGGAAGGATGTAGCTTCTTCAATTCGTGAATCAATTTTTGCACAGATGTCTTGCTTCATTTTGTGAAGTTCTGTATGGAGTGATTCAATAGCTGTTAATACGGAGTCTCTGTCAACGCCTGCCGTAGTAGCCTCGCAGCTATGTGGGGAAGGTTCTTCTTCGTCAACCATTCTTCCCTTTTTAATATTCTTGGATTTTTGTGGCCATCTCTGAGTTGGATGTGAGGATATAAGGAGGCTGTAGTGTACTTACAGAGTTTCAGAAAGGCTGGGAGCAGTTTAGTCTAAGTTTTTTTAAAAATCAAATTATCAGAAGAGTAACGGATCCACTAGAGTTTGCGTCTCTACCTGGTTGTGACTTAACCGGAAGTCCCCATTCATTCTCATGGGAATTCTTTCTACCTTTTATCGCCATTAACATCTCTATGGTTACATCACTCAGAAAAGTCACAGCACACCATTCCCGATCGACCCGCATGTGTGTGTGTGTATATATGTATGTGTATATATATATATTGTCCTGATTTTCTCAAAGCTGTGGGACTAATTACACGCCGAAATTTCGATATGGAAGGTGAATAACATAACTAGAAATTTCCTGGAGAAATTTTGAATGTGCCTGCTGCTTGGTGCGTGTACTTCACTCCTCACGTTTCAATCTGTACATAGGACGTTACTTTCAGTTTCATTCGTGTCATAGAGAAAATAATGGTTTTTAACCAAAATTGTCCTCACAATTATAGAAAGACATGTACACACACGCAAAGAACCACACATCAACACGCACACACAAGTACATGCAAGTACACTGTGTTGATTTACCTTGGAGTTGCTCTTATACATGAGTTAAAAGGCTAAGAATTAATGAGTCTAATTAATTAGCCAATCAGAATCAGCTTTGCCCCTTTCTGCCCATTAACACCTGCTGAGAAACTGGTTGCCACTGGCAACTGTGGCCACCAGGGGAGGAGGGAAACACGCACACACAATCCCCTCTCTCTCCCTAGGGAGACAACAGCTTTTAATCTTTTTCGGAGGGAAAGCTACAAGTCCTATTGAAAAGATCAGCTCACCACAATGCTAAAATGGTTTAAAAAGCAGCTCATATTAATAGAAAGACAGTGCTTTGAAAAATTAGATGCCAAAATGATGATTTCTTTTTAGAAGGTGAATATCCAAAGGTGGAGATGGTTTGTGTGTCTCACAGAGATCAAAGAGTCTCTGTGTCTAGCTGAAAGACACACAGCTGACATAGCTGAGTGAGATCTTGGCTCATTGAGCCTCTCAAATAACTGCTATTTTTGAAAAGAAGAGTAGCTCATATCAGAACCATGAGCAAACCATCAGCGGCATAGGACCTTTATGCACAGATTATGTGGCTTTGGTGTTTCTAGAGCCAAAAATGTGGACACAGGAGCGAGTTACAAAAAAGGGTCACTTCTGCTCCTGAATTTGTATTGGTCAATGGGAGAGGTGGAGGGTACTCCCATCACTTCCTCAAAAACCATAAAAGATATCAGAATGAAACCAAAACTGGATGATACAGGACAAAAAATCTCTAAATTTTTGATATAAAAATGAAGGTTGGAAATTGTGGGATTTAAATATGTCTGACTTTTTTGAGGAAAATTTTTAGGGATGGCAGTTAGAGTGTGCAGTTACATCCGGTTAGCGAGTGGAGCTGCGCCTAAAGATGGAAGACATGGCTGAAGATGTAATAAACATCACAATCCTCTACACTGAAGTTACAACACCACAACGAGCGAGTGAGAGAGAGGGAGAGAAGCTAGTGCTAACTGCTAAGCAAAAGTAACTAGCAAATCTGAACAGCATGTAAACAACTGCTGAGTTAGTGATAGTTACTAAAAGGAGCAGAACTAGTCTAAGTTTAAATATACAGCAGGTAGTTAGACACTGTGATAAAGAAAACGGCAACATTAACTATGTTAAGACAGAGCAGCAATAAACTCTACCAGTAACCGAAACTGTCAGTCAGTTGCCAGGTGAGAATAGCAACGAAATCAACCAATTCATTGCAGTTAGGCACTTTGGAGCCAGAGCATATACACGTGGCAATTTATTATTAAAATAGTTTTAGACAGTTGTTGATTCAATTGATCACTGTGGAAGATGTAATGTATATAACATTATACAGCAGTGGCGGCTGCTGGTCTTATAAGGAGGGGAAGCTCATTTTCGGCCTACATCATAAAATGTGTCCGTTTATTTATATGTAAATTTGCAGAGTGACAGAAGAGAGTCGCCAAACACAACGCTAGTCGTTTTTAACAAAGACAAAGTCACTGAGGATCAGTAACGTCTCCAGATCAACTCCGAACAACGGAATGAAAAACTTGAAAAATGCTCCGGTGGATGCTTATACTTCAAGATCGCTGATTCGCTCATTTTGCTGTCAATCAAAAAGGGACTCAGCCTCAGACAGATCATCCAATCATCATGCAGAAGCCGGGCCAACCCACTACCCCATAAACCCCCAGAGACGCTGAGCGTCCGATGGGCGGGACAAAGCCCAGCATTTATCCAATGACCGTCTAGTTTCGCTGCAGTGGAACAACCCACTCTATGCTTCCCCATTGAAGTCAGTAGACGCTTGGCGTCTACACTGTGTAAAGCACTGTGGCGCTGCGGGGATGAATGAGAAGGAAGTCGTGTCGGTTACCTGTGATAAGTAGCT
The DNA here is from genome assembly GCF_002260705.1 of Seriola dumerili. Lineage (NCBI taxonomy): Eukaryota > Metazoa > Chordata > Actinopteri > Carangiformes > Carangidae > Seriola > Seriola dumerili. Next base: position 429,611 of record NW_019174280.1, on the reverse strand, counting down.
GATTCTGAACAAAAGATGAACATGTTCTAGCGCATATTTAGTCAATGAAATGTACACACAACAGTACATATTTGACCACTTATTTTGTTGACATTTTAGGGGAAGCTGAGCTTCCCTTGCAGTCTTAGAGCAATCGCCACTGTTATACAGAGGTGTTTCTGTTATTTAGTCTACCTTCAGTGAAAAAATGGGGACTGCAGTTTTATCACGTCAGTATTGGCTTCATTTTTCAGCCTCAGAGATTGAGTTGGTCATAGGTCAAGCTGATACAGAAGTTACAGAGCGCCTTCTGCTGGATCACAAAGCAAACTACTTCACATGGTCTGTTGGTCTTCTAGGCTGTAAGCGTTGAATCCAAACAGCTCATTAGAGTTCAATAGAAATAAAAAGTGAGAGCCCTGGTTTCTGAGGAGCTGCTCCCTCTGCTGACACAGACCAGCGGGGGTCACTTTTCCTTCACCCATCAGGTGTAGAGTGGAGAATGAAAGCACAATGATGACAGATGTGAATATAAATACATCCTCTCTACTGAGCTGCTTCTCCACAGATCAGACAAGTGTGGTATATGATAATCCACTTTATTTACTAGAACTTTTCTTCATCCTCCATTTTCTAACTCATTTATCCTGTTGTGGGCCAGCATGCACTGGGCGAGAAGCCAGTTGGCCTCTGGACAGGATTACCACACATACATAAACAGCCACTCACAGCTTTGTGTACTTAAGACTTTCCAGTTCACCTACCCTGCAGGGAACAAGTGCAGACTCAGGAGGAACACCCTGGGTGAACTACCCAGAACCTTCGTCTCAGCACTGAGCTGCCTTCCTGTCTCAGCAGTTATCTTTAGACAAGACCATAGGACAGGAGCCTAGCAGCTGTTACTCTGGATATACTGAAAGGCAATTTTCAGCTGCACCAATCAGGACTTTTAGAACATTTAAATCTAGTGAGCATTACCATCCCTGCTAAAAGAGTTTTGTCATTTTTGGAAATTGAAATGCCTGTTCAGATTGATTCCACTCTGCACAAGAAATATGAAGCTATAACCAGCAGCTTGTTAGCCTAGCTGAACCACACAGTCTGTAATTTCTGCCTCTAGAGGCCTCTCAAACAAAACAATAACGAAAGTTGTGAAGTAGCTTGGGATCATGGGAGTTGTTGATATTTATCCACTTCATCCACCTCCACCTTCATCTGGTTCAATATAATAATTCAGTCAATGTTGAGCTTTTGTCAGACAAACACAACACCGACACATGATCATAGAGGATATGATGTCATTGACAGACGACCAAATGACACAGAGCGTTACCATGATTAAAATCACAGATTTTTATGAGGTAAAGAAACAGTTGTTCTGGCTCTGTCCACTCACCTCCTTCATTAACATGAGAACATAACACAAAAACCAAAATGCACCAGTCCAAGATGTAGTCCACATAACCCCTGTACCGATCCCCAATAGCTCTTACCTTGCTGCAGTAGAAGTGTACTCCATGTTGTGTTTGTACACCGTGACATCACTGATGGTTGTGGTTACAGGTATAAGAGGATAGTCAGTCTGGATTCAGTTCTGATGGTGAATGAATTAGGCTTGTTGATGATTTAAATGAATGAATTATCTGATGCCCCTCAGGTGCTGCCAGTCTTGGGAAGGGAATAGGAGGAATCCTGTTTTCCCGCTTCTCGCGTTCCAGCAGCCAGGTGGGTGGAGTTGAGGAGGAGCCATCAGATTGTGAGGGTGGAGCCTCTGAAGTAGAAAACGTGGTGTTGGGAGAAGAAGGAGTGGCGGTGGCAGACAGCGAGGAGAAGGACAAACAAACAGAGGAAGAGAGGAGGGAGGTGGAGCCAGCCATGTCCCAGTCCACCTCAGCAGTCATGGACAGCACCTCATGTAAGTACTGGGCTCTGGTGAGGGAACAAGGATGACTTACCTGCTGTTGGGGTCACCAGCGGGTGGCAGCTGGAGCCCGTCCAGACAAGGGAGCATTGGAACTGGGTCTCTGTCGTCTTTTATCCAATCTGGACTGAAGTCCAACTGGTTTCTGTTGTTGCTGTTTTCATGGTGCATTCACTAACATGTCTGCATATAATTAGAGATAATGAAACTTTCATAAACAAAAACATAACCAGTGAATTGAGTACGATTTCACTTCAGAGAGACAGTAACACAAGCAGGTTTTCATTGGTGTCCAGTGGTTGTGGTTGTGGGTATTTGGGAGTGATGAAGGAGAGCAATAAGGTGAGACATGACTGTTAGCTGGGTCCTGAGGTGGCCAACACACATCAGGGATCAATGGCCGCGTTTCCACCGCAGGAACTTTCCCCAGGAACCTTTTGAGGAACAATGCGCGTTTCCACCGCAGGAACCAGGGTCTAAATTTAGTTCCGGGGTAATTGATCGACCCCCAAAAAAGTACCTGGTCAAGGGATAGTACTTTCCAAAGGTTCAGGAACTTTAGGGGGTGTCGTTTGCAGTGCTAAATATTTCTGACTGATGCAGTACTCTCTGCATTTTATTTCATGTTTAAAAGTCCGCAGGGAGCGAGCATCGAGCTAGAAAACCCATTTTCCACACCGCAGAACAGGTCAGGGAGAAGGTGAAAAAACTGTAACAGGACTTCAAATAAATAAAGGACCACAACAACTGGAGTGGCTAGGGTTGCCACCTGTCACGTATAGTATGGGATTGTCCCGTATTGTAAAGTAAAATGCTGTGTCCTGTATTGAATCAATATGGGACGCAATTTGTCCCGTATTTTCGTTCATGTTATGTCTTCAAAGTACTGTGAGATGTAATAATTTTGCACCTTCCCGGAACCTTTTAGTTCCTGAAGAAAAGTACCTGGAACTTTTAGTTCCAGGTCAAAACGCGGCATATGTCCAGATCTACAGTTCAAGGGTTCCTATCTATAAGGGGGCTCATGTGGATTTATCTGGACTTCCAGAGAGTCCTCTTTGGTGCAGACTTCACCAGACCAGCTTGGTACCAGATTGGTACAATGAATCATGGTACTAATGATGAGACAATGTGACAAACGTGTAGTAATAATAATAATAATAATAATAATGATAATGAATAGTTTTTTAAGGAGCTACTTTTAAGTCTTGCTATTGCTATATAGCTAACGTTAGCATTAGCAGCTGTTCACTCACCAGTGTAGAGCAGCGGTTCCCAACCTTTTCCACCTCATGGTGGTCCTCGGCCCACAGGTTGGGGACCACTGGTCTCGAGGAAATGTTGTGAGTTCAGTAAACGTCATTCCTTTACAAACCAGCTGTCTCCAGAGGTGGAAACAAACACCAATGTTAACTCTTGTCTCTATCACATCTTTCATCTCCTTAAGTTAGCATGCTAACCAGCTAGCCCTAGTTTTGTCACTTTCCGATACCGACTCACTGTAGCCTCCCGTCTGCACTGAAGACGTAGCTGCTCAGAGGACGTATTATAACCTCTGGTCTTGTAAACACAACGATGGCCGCAGCTCTTGTCAAGCAACAATCATCACCACCTGCCCCCAACAAGAAACCATGTTCAGCAGCAGAGAAAACTTAAAAAAAGCCACTTTTATGACCTACGTTCGTCAGAGTAGTAGTTCATTCAGACCGACTCATCTGTGTTGGGGGGGTCAGTGTGAGACCCTGCCTTTGGGATTGTACATGTTGCTGATGATCTGTCCTTCTCTCTGTTGCAGTGGAGCTGGAGAGACGCGTCGACTTTGAGCTGCGGGAGGGCTTGGTGGAGAGCCGCTATTGGTCAGCGGTGACCTCACACACGGCCTATTGGTGCTCTTATGACGTGGCTCTTTTCCTCCTCACCTTCATGTACAGACCCCTAGAACAAGCTGAACCTGCAGAGGACAACCCAGACACCTCGTAACATTAGCAGGGGTCCACATCGGAGCCGGGGTCAATTCACTTTCTATTCATGCCTTCTGAAATACAAACTGAAGCTCAGCTCATGGAGCTTCACATCATGTTTACATGTTTTTATCAAGATGTATTGCAGGTTAACTTATTATTACTATAATCCAGATGCTCATGACTGATGCCGCTTCATGATTTGTTACCACTGTTTGAGCTGAGCGCCCACAGCACTAAAGGTCATTGTCAGCAGAGTTGACCTTTGAACTTTGGCAGTAACCAAACATGAGACTGCAGGTTGATTTGACATCATGCTGCCACAAATTAACGGCAAACTAAACCGACTGTTATAACTGAGATAATTGAAAATGATTTGACCCAACACACATACATCACATGACTCCTAAACTCCTCCCAGTTTAACACACTGTAACCTCCACATGACCTTTGCTCCAGACTGAGCTCAGACCTCAGAGAGCCTGTTGTCTGGTCCCTGCCGTGCTCACCTGTGCTGCTGTCATCTGTCTGTGACCGTCTGAAAACATACAGGTTACATGTGATGATCATGTGACTAATACTGTAGAGGAGGCTGACACAGACAGATCTTAAAGCTGGAGTAGGTAATCCTTGAGATACTACTTTTTTAGTTAAGCCGCGTTTCCACCGCAGGAACTTTCCCCAGGAACTAGGAACCTTTTGAGGAACTATGCACATTTCCACCGCAGCGACCAGGGTCTAAATTTGGTTCCGGGGTTCCGTAAATGATTGACCCCCAAAAAAGTCTGTGGTCGGGGTAGCTCTTTCCAAAGGTTCAGGAACTTTGGGGGCTGTGGTCTGCAGTGCTGAACATTTCTGACTGGTCGAGTACTCGCTGCATTTTATTTCACCTGCGATGTTTAAAAGTCCGCAGGGACCAAATGAGCGAGTACCGAGCGAGCGAATACATTTTCCACACCACGAAACAGGTCCAGGAGAAGGTAAAAAAAACTGAAACATGACTTCAAAAAGATTAAGGGCCACAACAATTGGAGTGGCTAGGGTTGCCACCCATCACGTTTAATACGGGATCAATTTGTCCCATATTTTCGTTCATGTTATGTTCTCAAAGTAATAATGTAATGTCAAGTAATAATTTTTCATGCACTTCCCGGGCCTTAAGGCCGCAGTGGAAACAAGGACAACAATGGGCCACAGGAACCTTTTAGTTCCTGGAGAAATTTTGGTTAAAGGTAAAATAAAATGCAGCGAGTACTCCACCAGTCAGAAATGTTCAGCACTGCAGTCCCACCCCCCAAAGTTCCTGAACCTTTGGAAAGTACTACCCCATGACCAGGAACTTTTTGGGGGGTCGATCAATTACCCCAGAACTAAATTTAGACCCTGGTTCCTGTGGTCAAAACACGCATAGTTCCTCGAAGGTTCCTGGTTCCTGGGGAAAGTTCCTGCAGTGGAAATCTTTTTTCTTCTTTTTCTTCTTCCTCTTCTTCTCCTTCTTCTTGTTCTTTTCGTTCTTATTATTCCTCTTCATCCTCTCCTTTTTCTTCTTCTTTCTCTTCTTCTTAGTTGGAGGTATGTTGACAGACAGGTACATACTCAGCCTGAATGAAATGATTGGCCCTGTGGCTGTCACAAGGACAGATTTCTTTCCATTTATTGTCAGAGCGTTTCATTTCTTCATTGTTACCAGGATGTGAAGAGAATTTAAAGATACATCACAAAATGTTTAGAGATCAGTGGATTACCTGCCCTAGCTTTAAGACTCTACAGAAACAGCTGATCCTTGAGTAAAAGCAACATGAAGTCAGATCAGCCATGTCATCACGACACCCGCAGTTCAGTGCTGTGGAGCTACACCCACACCTAGTTACTGCAGAGCATGTACAGGTGTTAGTTCCCTGATTACCTGCGTCACCCAGAGTCTCGTGTGCATGTAAAGATACTGAGTATTACTCCTGGCTGTAGCGGAGGGATCAGAGTTAGCATTATAAGCTACAATACGTTTGCAGCACGGGTCACTTCAGGAAGGGATCCCTTCCTGTCCAGAGCCTCATCACCTCATGGAGCTTTAACTCTCATATTAACCTATGTGGCTGCGTCTGTGAGCTGCCAACAGCCTGTGTTTGTAGCTCTTATTCATTGAGAGGTGACGTCCCAACCTCTCACTGCTCTGTCAAACAGTCGACATGAAGCAACAGCTGGTGTCAGGGCATCTTTAGTGTGTGTCAACATGTGGGTATCCATGACAACAAGGTGCCATCAGAGAACCGTTGTTTCACATTTATTTTTTAAAGGAAGTGAAATCATACTGTGGCTCAGACAAAGCATGATGTGGATATGTGCTATGTACATAGCTCATGGGCTTTGATTTATTGTGACTAAGATATTGAGAAACCTTCACACCTACCGTGACTGAATCTGTTCACCCTCATGTTCTCGTTCAGTTGATGTACATGCTCACAGTGCTGTTAGATGGATGGACTTGAGTCTTTACGAGACAGCATCTCTGGACACAGAGATAGCCATAGTTCTCAGAGTAAGGAAGAGAAGCAGCCTTCACTCCAAGGTTGAGCTCTGACACTGAAGTAGTTTCTTACTCCAGGTGTGCTATTCTGATCTGACTTCTGCACTCCAGCCACCAGCTGATGGATAGCTGCACCTCGTCTAAACTTCATTTAAAAATCTCCACAGCTACAAAGCCACGTGTCCTGTTTCCCATTCAGATGTACCAGCTCTGTGTCTGCTGCATGTTCACTGACTGTTTTATTTATACTCCTGGACTAAAAAACTGCATTATCTGTCATTTCTTTCATGGTTTTCTGTGAACATTTAAAAGAAGTCAAAAAGTCAAATATCAGGTGAATGATGATAAACAACATGAGCTCATATACATGTGTTATCAGAGATTTTGCAATAATAATGATGACACTGAGGTGTGTGTGTGTGTGTGTGTGTGTGTGTGTGTGTGTGTGTGTGTGTGTGTGTGTGTGTGTGTGTGTGTGTGTGTGTGTGTGTGTGTGTGGGGTCAGTTATCTGATTCAATGATCCAACAACAGTTTTTCTCTCTGATTTTCACTGTTGGGTGAATAATAACCATGTGAAAGTATGAGTCTGCACAGGAAGTCATGCAAACTACATGAAAGTCACTAAAAAAATTCATTACAAACCACCAGGATAACTAATGCATATGACTAAACTGAGTTCAGGTGCTGCAGCCTGGTCCTGTGTCTGTCCTGGTTTCTGTGTCCTTCTGGTAAACTGGATCACCTCAGACTCACAATTACCTGTGCCATTTCTCTGCAACATGAAGGGTGGTCTGCAGAGGACTGAGGTGGTCCTGATGGATCTTCTTGGATGTAGCATGTGTTTGGGGGCCAACCATTTGCAGAGTGACTGTGGTCTGACATGACAGTGTCCTGTTTATTTTGTACAGTGCCATTTTGTTTTTTGTTGTTAATTATTCTGATGTTGCAACTGATCAATGTCATGAGGAGAGGATCCTCTTCCTCAGTTCAGTGTATTACTCTGTCAGTCTGTCGTCATGCTCTCCTTTCTCTCTGTTCTGCTCCTCCTTGGATGATGTGGTGCTTTACCTTCATAGGTCTTTGATTTTTCATTAAAATAAAGGGGACCTGTGCCTCCCCACACCACCCTTGGTCTCCATTCATTCAGTCTGATCTCAGTTCTGGTTCACTCTGGAGGCTTCTTTATGAAACAGTCCTGGTGAAAAAAGGTGAATGAGCTCAGTATTATTGATAATCATGGACTTAATAACTGACAGAATAAACTTTCCATCTGTCCACACTGGTTTTAAAACAAAGCTTCTAAAATGGTTTATCATGCTAAATAAATAGCCTATATAATAACTATAACTATTATAGCTTGTTGGGACTCACCCAAGAGACCAGATGTTTCTTTGCTCCACAGACAAAGGAACTCACTTCCCCACAGTTCCTCACTGTTCACACCTCGGGATGACCCTCCCCCAGGGACCTCACTGACCAGTCAGTGTGGGTCAGTGTGTGACATGTGACCCCGCAGGGTGTCACCAAACAAAACCAGATATCCCTCTTTGTTCTCTTTTTCTCTTAGCTCCTCTATTCTCAGCTTGCTCAGGAGAGCAGCTCCTGCTCTCCCCTCTCGGCTCTTGCTACCTGAGACAACAGCTCTCTTGCCGGCCTGCACACACTAAATGACAACACTCTTCTCCTCAACAGCAGCGACCTGCTTATGATTAACTGAGAGTAAACCAAGTTCTCTTCAGAATCAGCGGCTACAACACAAGGCCAACCAGCTGATTTTCCAAGCAATAGGAGTCACAGCAGAGTTAGCGTGGAACATTTATCTCTGTGAGGAGAACAAAGGCGATAACAGCGGAAGCAACAGTGGTGGAGTAAAGTCTGTCTGGCTAGACAGGACTTTACTCCACCAGGAAGCCACCCAACTTACTTGACTTTACAACAACACTGGAAAGGACCTCTTTGTTTTGTTCCAAGGACTGGGTAACGTTAACTGACTGGGCCTAACCTCAACTAGCACAGAATAGCACAGCTATGCAGCCGAAGTCTTAACTTTGTTAATGTACCTGTTGATTAATGTCTTGTTGTTGAAATGTTTGCTTAGGTTGTGGTTAGTCACACAGTTAATTGAGTACTTGTATGTTCACACACATACCTGTAGTATGTCTCAGTTCTTGAACCTGCATGCAGCTAACTTTCTCCCTCTAACCTGGTACCTTTAGATTACATGAGCTAGGCTAACAAAGTAACTTACACATTCTGTGCAGTCTTATTTGTTCAGGTCATGTGGTCACAGCGACCACTTTGAATCGGCCATCTTGCCTTTGTCTGTGTCCCCCCATATAGCAATACAAACAAACAAACACACACACACCTGTATATACTAGATTAGACATTGTGTTTTTACTCTGTTCCATTGTAAATAAATGTCTTTCCAAATTAATAGTAATAATTTGAGAGTGAAACAATATTGGTTATTTTGCCTATTAGTTTAGGCTGGTGCCCCCAAGGACTTTAATTCATTTTAATGTTAATATTTTTAATATTAATATTTTCTTAATTTATGATTGTCAATAAATTGACAAACAACCGAAGATCCAACATTTATGGTGTCCAGCTCATGAGGCAGAGCTCAGACCCAATATAGCTTCATTTTTATTGAACAGATATTCTTTAATCCGACAGTATTCCTGACACTGATGATGATTTTACTCTCTTCTTTATCACTGCGGCACAGAATAACATGAGGAGACTGTGACCACAACTGGAAATAAAGACTAAACCTCTGATGTCTTTGATTAGAACAATTAGCCACACACTGTTAATTATTTCCATGATTATAAATTAACATTTCAGTCGGTCTGACTCATCAGACACGACTACATCACAACTACTTCTCTTTTCTTTCTCTCCTCTCTGCAGCAGAAACAGTCTGACATTAACTTTAACTGTTTCATCTGCATCACATGTTCATAACAGTTTGTTCATCATTAGACAAAAGCGAAAGTACTCAAATGTAATGATAATTCATGCACTTATTTACAATATATCTTTAGTCTGACTTTAATAGAAAATATATTTAAACATGGAAATAACATTTTTTTATTGTAGTTATGTGATCATATCGTTTACATTTCACCTTGTTGAATATCACCTGTGGACGTGGTTATAACAAAACTTAAGAGCAAGTATCAGTGTTTCTTCTCATATCATATTAAGTACTTCATTAAATGGTTCAGACGATGTTGCTTATAATTAACAACTCCGACTCTTTCACATGAACGTGCTCGTAACTGGACAGGTAAACCCAGGGTTAACTAAGCCACTTGATAACCTGCTTTGTAGTACAGGTTATCAGTATGGCCAATGTTAGGTTAAGTCAAGCCAGATAACTAAAAGTTATCCTGGGTATGATGAACTTGCTTCGTAGTACAGGCCTCTGGTTTAATGTCAACAACAAGGGGTGCTGCAACAGCTCATATTTTTCAAATTTCCCCATACATATTAAAGTTTGACTATGCACCACAGGTCAAACTTTAACACACTGTTGAAGGAAACTGAGATGTTCATGTCATCAATATCTGATATGTACGGTGGCTGTAAAGTGCAAATCACAATGACAAATAGGAAAACACAATTATAAATCACAAAACACAATGACATGAACTTCTAATGGAAAAGGTAGGTACTTGCTATCGACAAGGATTGTCGCTGATTGGACGGAGCTGGGAATAGTTCTTTCTTCTATACAACCCTCTTTTTTAAATGTGTCTTCACATACTCATTGTGAAGTTGTTCAAGGGTTGACAGCATATCAAGTATCACCCAGTTGTTGGGACTCAATCATTCAAGAGACCAAATGTTTCTTTGCTCCACTGGACAAAGGAACTCACACTCCACAGTTCCTCACCGTTCACACCTGGGGACGACCCTTCCCCCCACGGACCTTACTGGCCAGCCAGTGTGGGCAGCGTGTGACATGTGACCCCCAAGGGTGTCACCAAACAAAACCAGATCTCTGGCCCTCTTCTCGCTCTCTTCTCCTTTGGCTTGCTCTGGAGAGCAGCTCCAGCTCTCTCCTTTCACTTCTTCAAAGGGCAACAAGGCCCCAGCCCAGGTCAGCTCTGCTACCTGAGAAACCAGCTCTCGCGCCGGCCTGCTGCCAGCAGCCTGCAAATGCTCTTCTCCTCAACAACAGCGACCTGCTTCGGATTAACTGTGAGTGAACCAAATCCTCTTCAGAATCAGCAGCTACGACACAAGGCTAGCTGATTTTCCAGGCAACAGGAGTCGTAGCAGAGTTAGCATGGAACAGCTAACTCTGTGAGGAGAACAAAGGAGATAACAGCAAGCAACACAGCCAGACAGGACTTTACTCCACCAGGAAGCCTGCCAACTCACTGGATTTCACAAAACACTGGAAAGGACCTCTTTGCTTGTTTCCAGGACTGGGTAACGTTAACTGACTGGGCCTAACCTTCCACAGCATAGCACAGCACAGCATAACTAAGCAGCAGAAGTCTTAACTTTGTTAATGTACTTGTTGATTGATGTCTTGTTGTTGTAATGTTTGCTTAGGTTGTGGTCAGTCATACAGTTAATTAGGTACTCGTATGTTCACACACATAGCAGTACGTCTCAGTTCTAGAACCTGCATGAAGCTAACCTCCCCCCTCTAACCTGGTACCTTTAGATTACATGAGCTAGGCTAACAAAGAAACTCACACCTTCCCTCTCACACACCCCAGGTGGTCCAGCGGCCATTTTGAGTAGTTTCTTTGTTTACCGCCATCTTGTGTAGTCTTCTTTGTTCAGGTCATGTGGTCACAGTGACCACTTTGAATCGGCCATCTTGCCTTTGTTTGTGTCCCCACAAACACACACACAAACACACACACACACACACACACACACCTGTATATACTAGATCAGACATTGTGTTTTACTCTGCTTCATTGTAAATAAATGCCTTTAAGTATAACTACTGGTGTGTTTAATGTTGCACAAGCGTGAATATTGCCAACCTCTACTTGGTAGAATTCCAATCCTTCAACTTTAACTTACTGTTGACTTGGTAATTTGGTTATAGTTAGTAAGCTAATTGTTAATCAGAGTTCCAGATTAATGGTAATAATTTGAGACTAAAACCATATTGGCTATTTTGCCTATTAGTTTAGGCTGGTGCCCCGTGAACTTTAATTAATTTTAAAGTTATTATTTAATATTAATATTTTTAATATTAATATTTTCTTAATTTATGATAGCCAATAAATTGATAAACAACCAAAATTCAACACATAATTGGTGTCCAGCTCATGAGGTAGAGCTCAGACCCAACACCGTCCTGCATCAAAATTAATCTCTAATAATCACAAACATTGAATCAAAGGTAGTGCTCATGTTTACATGTGAAAGCATTTTCTTCCTTGTTTCCTTCCTTCCACTAGAACCGCCAAGATGGTCTGATAGACCGTTTGAGCTTTTATTATCTAAATAACTTTGTTTAAATAAAAAGTACAGTTCTCTCAGTCCATGTCTTTTCCTAAATATATGTTTTTGATGTTTTCTGAAGCCTAGAAGGTATGAAAAAAAACCCACAAGATTTCTGAGCATTTATTCCTCTGACCACCAAAGCGATCATATATATGGGGTGCCTAATGTAAAAGTGGCTTCAATTTTTTGTTGATATATTTTGAAAATTTAGCTCACTTTTCTCACATTTAGCTAATTTTCCTCTCATTCCTCATCAGACAGAAATTCATGTAAAACATCATGTTATATTTAATTGTTAAGAACGTGTATATGTGAAAAAAATGTATCTTAAATCTAAATCTAAATATTAAATCTAAATTTTAAATGTTAAATCTAACTGTTAAATGTAACTCTAAATGTTGAATTTAAATCTAACTGTTAAATGTAAATCAAAATGTTAAATTTAAACCTGAATGTTAAACGTAAATCTAAATGTTAAATGTAAATCTAAATGTTAAATTTAGATTATCTTGATCCTGATATTTTTCTCCATGCTCTAAAACCAATTGCACTTTTAGATCACCCCTGTCAGTATTGTTTGTACCGTGCTTTTGATGCATCTGTTGAACTGAATGTTTTCTGATTAAGTAGATAGATAGATACTGTATTTATCCCCTAGGGGAAATTCATGTGTTCATTAGCTCATTGTTGATAATAACAATGACAATGACAATGACAATAATAATAATAATAATAATAATAATAATAATAATAATAATAATAAATAAATACACAATAATAATTAAATTAGTCCACTTCCTTTGGCTGAGGTGTTGTATAGCCTGATGGCAATGGGAACAAAGGATCTCCTGAACCTCTCTGTTCTGCAGTGCAGTGAGATGAGACGTTTGCTTCTGTAGCTGCTTCTCTGTCCTGCCAGAATGTTGTGGAGAGGATAGTTGGTATTGTGTAAGATAACCTGTAGTTTACTGTCCAGGTGCACATGTAGGTATTTATAAGTGTGCACCGTTTCAGTGTCCTTCCCCTCGAATGTTGAATGGCTGAAGGGTGGGCCCAGACCTCCGAAAGTCGATGACCATCAGTGTCGTAAACAAAAGTATATTTGAGTCCCTGTTGTCTTCTGTCTTTATTTCTTTTTTAGCAGTGTGTGTGGCTTGTTTTAGTTATAGAACATGTTTTTTGTATGGAAACATGGAGCCCTCCAAAACAAAATGTTGTTTGTTTTGTAACAGTCTTTGGAAGACTACTGAAATGATAACCCTTAAGGCCTTAACCTGTTAAGCCCTAGGTATGCTAGGGGGTATGCCTCGCCTAGACAGACATACCCAAAATAGATCAAGAGTAGCTCCACAACTATCAGGTCCATTTGCAAGAGCTTGGTCATTATGGATAGGTAAGATCTAAGAGAATGTATTCCATGTGTGAGTAACATTGTGTCTGTTACTATAGTTGAGTAAATTGTGATAAACCAAAGGAAAAATTAAATTTTTTGTCCTCACCTAGAATTTATTTTAAATTAGACAGTGGATAACACCATGATAACAATGGTCCAGTGCACTTGGAGGCCACTGATTTCATTCAGAAACTTCATGACTACAACTGTAACAATGTAGGTTTTGTAGGTATGGGGCCAGGCAGACTTTCCATTTGGAAACTTGGATAGCCAAGGTACCCAAATTGTGCCAAAGGGTTTTTTTTACCTCTTGAAAGGAAATTTGGCTACAGAATACTAATGATTTCCACCACAGGAGGCTATGTGCACACAATACAACCCTTAGCCGCTTCATTTACCCTGTGTTCTCATTTACCCTGTGCATCATCAGATTCTGCCATCGTGTAAAAAACAACTAAATTGTATAATTTTGTCTCAATTTTGACTCTGAATCTCTTCCAGGGCATTGAAATTGCTATATTATGTTGATTCCACTTCGTAGACATTGTAAAAGTGAAAAATAACATAAAACATACAATATACAAAGTTTAAAATACAATAAAAGTTGAATTGGCTGTGCATCATGCATAAAATCCCAATCTGTGGTTAAATTCTCTTGTATTTACGCACGGGTGTAATATGTAGTAGGAAAGTCTCATTGGAGTGTGACATACCGTTGGAAATGTCGCGAGATGTAGAAAACAATAGCGCTTTGTTTTTAAACGGCAGTACCACCAAATGTGTGCTAGATGGCAACAGAAGACTGTGTATGAAGCATAGGCTTGGGGCTCAGACTCTGCTATCCAGACCCCCATCACAGCCGACTTGACTGGAAAATCATATGGGTAGACCCAAAATGACCACAAAGGGGTAAGGAGACAATATTCGTTGCTTTTGATTAGAACCGCTTTGGAATTTAATGGAAACTCAAAATTTGAAATGTCAACTGTAAAATGAGAAGTTTGGCCCCGTGTTTGCTTTGGGGCTGTATTGAGCTGGTTAGCTCAGGCTATGCTATGCTTGCTATCAATAGAAAAGAGTAGCTTCTTTAGTTTCATACGACAGCCAGCATGGTGGGAAGGAGCGAGCAGATTACATGTTACCGTCACGAATGTCCATTTACATTGATATGGGTCTTATTTTGAAATAGAAATATTGAAATTATTGCCAAACAAATATTCTTTGGACTAAATACACTTGGACAACTACCGTTGTTTTGGTAGCGTTAAAGCCTCGTCTTTTAGAAGCATAAAAAAAGAGACCACCACAACATTCTATCAGCTTTTTCCAGGCAATTTTGTATCACACTGTTCTGCCCGACCCAGTACTGGGTCTGTGGGGGGAAATACACATTGTTAACGATTAAATATAGAATGATGTTTTACATGAATTTCTGTCTCAAATGATAGCTAAATGTGATGTAAGTGAGCTAAATATTCAAAATATATCAGCTAAAAATTTGTAACCAAATTTTTACATTAGGCAGCCCATACATATAGACTGCTGTGGCCAGCTGAGGCCATAGGAATTATAACAATGTTTCCATTTCGCGGGTTTTCGCGCATCTATTTTTTTTTCACTGTTTATTGTTTTCATTTAACATTAGACCTACATTTTTATCAATCAGTCAGTACCAATCAGTGACCTGTGCAACTGTGACTCAGCAGAAATACAGGACTGAACCAATCAGAGACTCCTGTGTAACTGTGACTTGGCAGGATTACAGAATTGAACCAATCAGAGACTCCTGTGTAACTGTGACCCTGCAGTATTATAGGAATGAACCAATCGAAGACCCCTGTTTAACTAGGGTCCCTCAGGAGGAGCATGGGGTCAGAGGGTTCAAAGAAGCTGTCAGAGAAGATAATTGCATGTGCTCTGTGCGCTCCAAAGAATAATATTGTGTATTAAATTATGTATCAAATGTATTGTCCTCTGTCTTTGATTTGGATCCTTCCTATGAACCCAGAAGTCAATCATGTGGTGAAGACCTGAAGACGACAGAAGAAACTCCTCAGCTAATCAACACATGTTGTTACTGAAGTAACATCAGCAGTAAACAGTGTGTAGTCATTTCACAGTTCTGTATAGTGGCTCCTTTACGCTGCATCACAATAGGAAGCTACAGTAGAGCTGCACATTCTTCTGATCAGTGAAACTAACATGATCAGTTGTCTGTCAATGCACAAACTGATCTGGACTTGTGTTATCACCTACCACCTTTTACATTTAGCTGCAGGGAAACAAACCACTGAGAGCTTTGTATACATGGGTCACTGTGGTCGTAGATCACCAACCAGCTAAAAGTAAACTGAGAGCTGAGAGCTGTCAGTGAGCTGATGTTTTGATGTTTGTCACTGCTGTTGTAAAGTGCCTCCATCTTATACGCTCACAGTCGTGTTTAATAATGATGGATAGTCTCACCTTGTCTCAGGTAACAGCAACAGATCTGCCTTCAATCTGGTGAGTGGATGTGTGTCGATCCAAACTTTGCAGTGATCAAACATCATTGACAGCAGAAGTCACAGGCAGCAGACTAGATTAGAATGAACCTGTTGCAGATATCATTCAGACCTGCACATTGCTGTAAGAGGAGTAACAGCATTTACAAGTGTCAAGTGCTCCTGGAAAAAGTTTTTTATCAAATCTGTCTTTGCTTCACAACATCGTGTTTTACCACTTTCATTTTTAATTGTCAGTCAGGACACACATAGCCATGTGATTTGCTGTCCATCATTCAGACCAAAGACACAACCTTTAACTGACAGCTGAAGACATAAGAAGATAATAAGTTTAATTATTAAATAACATTTTTTTCTGTATTCATTCATGAAGTCATAATGTATTTATAAGAAATGTGGGTCAACAAAGAAGAACAGCACACAATCACCACCCGGGTTGGTGTGTGTGTGTGTGTTTGTGTGTGTGTGTGTACCAGCTGTCTCATGGACAGCTGGTGACTGTTCTCTGACTTCCAGCGTCTCACCACGTGTCTGTCAGCCTCTTGAAATGGGATGGACTGTGGTTAATTTGTGCCTTCACAGCAAGGCTCGCCGCTCGGTGAGCCCTGATATAAGTTCATCACACAATCCTTGGAAATACTGAGAGAATTTTAACAGGCAACTAATTTAATGTTTGACCTAACAAGACAGTCTCTCTGGACTAGAAACCACCACAGGAGTCAAGATTCAGGCTTTTGGGTGGAGAAGAGGACAAGACCAGGTAGGTTAACCTCAAACCCATCTACAGGTGAAGCATGAATCCTATACTGGAAATGAAAAGACTTATTACATTACTTATTACAGACTTTTTACATCATTAGCTGCTTTGTGAACTGGTACTGAATAGTTTGTGTTTAACTATGAAGCCTAACAGCAACAGCTGAAAATACTCTACCAACACCAAACCAGGTCTAGACCTAGTACATGGCTGGACCATGTTGTAGGCTATTATCATCCAGTCTAGTATCAGCTGGTTTCAGCTCTTTATCTGTTTGCTTCTCTTCTCATTTCTGGCTCACATATACAGTATTTTAATACAGCTGAATTCACAATAAAGCTGTACTCATTGACATGACTGACATAATTGACAACGGAACAAGTTTGAAACAGTGACTGAAATGTGGCCCATTAAGACTACATGTTAACCGGCAGTCACTTCTAAGCTGCTGCTGCTAAAATCCTGATTTTATAACCATGACTTTGTTGGACAACATCACCAAAAGCAGTTAAAGACAGAGACTGAGATGTGATTTCAGCTGTATTTACTGTAACATAATCAGTCACACAGAAAGTTAAGCTGCTTTGATCATTGGAATCGTCATAAAGTGCTTTTTTGAACAACAGTCACTAACGAGTCAGCCGGTCAGTCACTCAGTCAGTGACTCAGTCAATCATTTGGTTGGTCATCGGTTGGTCGGTCAGTCAGTTTATAGTGCTGGCCCTGCTGTACCAGACACAGACTTTGGTAGAATATGGACATCTCATGGAAAATTCTGACCTGGTCGTGTTGCTACTTAAACTGAAGAGATGGATGTTAATACTAATATTAATTAATACTAATATTAATATTAATTCACACA
This sequence comes from Seriola dumerili, assembly GCF_002260705.1. Classification (NCBI taxonomy): domain Eukaryota; kingdom Metazoa; phylum Chordata; class Actinopteri; order Carangiformes; family Carangidae; genus Seriola; species Seriola dumerili. Next base: position 412,225 of record NW_019174280.1, on the reverse strand, counting down.
CTGTATTACATACATAAACTAATTCATATACTGTATTATATACATATACTAATAATTCATATACTGTATTATATACATATACTAATTTATATACTGTATCACATTCATATACTAATACTAATTCACATATTGTATCGCATAGGCTACATATTACATACATATACTAATACTAATTTATATACTGTATTACATACATATACTAATTCATATACTGTATTAAATACATATACTAAGACTAAAACCCATGAGATGGATCTATGTGTGCCTTGTATTGATGTTCAGTGACAGAACAGCAGCTCACCCTCACAGGGGAGTATGACTGGTGTCTGTGTTTGACAAATGACTTTATCAATAAATGACCAAATATCTGATCATTCGTTTTCTGTCAGTTTTGGAAAATCTACAATGTCATGACAGTAGTTTTTACTGATCAAGACAAATGAAACATAAAAACCTAAAATCATATGAAGTGCTATCTGATGCTGTCATACTATAAAATATATATGATCCTTGTTATGCTTGAACCCTCAGAAAATTATTCAGTGACCTCTCTCTGTTTTGTGATGTTGCACATCTACACTGTCTGGACATTAGTGCACTGTCTCAACAAGCACAGTCATGTCCATCCGTCACCTGTGCAGGTCTCAGGACCACAATGAACATTCAGTCTGCCATCAACAAAGATGTCTTCATCCCTCGTGATGAGAGGCTGCTGGTGGCAGTGGAAGTGCGGAGGAGAAAGAGGAAGAGGATGTCCTTTCTGCCGACTGGAGCCAAAGGAGACTATGCCACATTCATCTGTGTGTCAGGTAAAATCTGACCCTGTAGACTCTATTTATCTGGGGACCATTGTATAAGCACTCATAGTCTGTAATGTACAGACAGGAAACAAGGGGAGAGAGAGGGGTATGACATGCAACAACTGCCAGGGTTTCTCACCCGCACTGTGCCCTGGCAGTACATTACCCCCACCCTCATCCAACTTCACCGGCTTCCGGTCAAAGCTGACATACAGTACAAAATCCTCTCCCTCACCTACAAATCCCTCCATGGTCTCGCCCCTGAGTACCTGTCTGACCTCCTCCACCCCTATATCCCATCCCGGAACCTCCAGTCCTCATAGACTGGTCTGCTCTCCACCGCCTACACCAGCCTGCAATCTTTCGGTGACAGAGCTTTGAGTGTGGCAGCCCCCAACCTCTGGAACTCTCTCCCGGCAGAGATCCGGACAGCCTCATCTCTGGACATTTACAAAAAACTGCCGAAAACCCACCTGTTCACCAAGGCCTATGGCCTCTAGCTAACTCATCTCCTACAATCTCCTCTAATCATTGCCTCCTTAGTCTGTCTTTCCATGGTTTAATTTATATATTTTATTTATTAGGGTTCTAACCCTGAAGGGTAGGTCTACCAAAGAATTAAGTTGCTAAAATACGGCTGCTTCTCTCAGTTGAGCGAAGAATGGTTAGAACCCGCGAATTGCCGCTTGTGGCTATAATTAGGGTTCTAACCCTGAAGGGATAGCCGAATATTAATGAAAATCTGAAGTGTTATTGATCATATTGATTGATGAAAGTGGGCAGGGCCTATTCATCAATATGTGCCATGTTAAACCTTTAACCACTCAATTTGCAGAGAGTTGGAATGAGCCAGACACACGAAAATTTGTATCATAACTCCAAATCATGTGTCAGTGCTTCACAAAAAATATTATCCCATTTGGTCATATGGTGGCGTTATAATTAAGACTAAAAATTTTATAAAATTTGAAAGGCTGCCCTCACCACACCGAGAGTGCCATCGTCTTCAAATGTACCTCTCAGCTACAGGTAAATATTCTCTACAAAAAACCTCTGGGATAATAGCGACTACCATTATGGATTTTGAGCTAATTAAATAGTCAAATTAAATGAACTTTTCAAATTTTTACTTTATCAATACCAAATTTGGTATATAGCCTTGGGCAACTGAGAGGCACATTTCTATTACAAATGAGCAAGATCGGTCAAAAAACATGGCCGCCATCTATCTTTGCGAAGGGCGGGTCTTAGCTAATATTGGCCATAACTAATTTACCATTTGTTCGATCATCATAAAACTTGGTAGATTTCTTCAGGTTATTATAGCGAATAAATCAACCAAAGCATTAAGTAGATAAACTTCCGTTGCTTCTCTCAGTGGAGAGCAAAATGGTTAGAACCTGCGAATTGCCTCACTTGTTTCACACCACCACATTAACCAGCCAGTCTGTGGCCTCTAACCAGAAGTCACATTCACAGTCCAACCTTTTAGTGTTGTTTTTGAGTGTCACTCATGCCAACTAAGCCTGTTTCTGTGAAGGTTAAACCCAGTTACTGAGGCTCAGAACAGATGCATTGTTGAGCAATGCATCACAGCAGCCATTGTTTAGAATACAGGGTGGCAGGGATGCAGGAGCAGAGCTGTCAATGGACATGGAGGATAAAGAGCTGCAGAAAATCTACACACCGAATCCCAGTGACATAGTACAGCTGTTTACAAATATTACAAATATTAAAGATGTGTTAATTAATGTGTAGTATTTTCATATTGAATATTAGGTTCTCATACTCATGTCATCTGTTCGATGCCAGCTGCCTTGTTCATGCTGACCATCATTGGCTTCATGAACCGTCTTACTACTGCAGTTGGAAGTATTGAATTATTTTGTGAATTTTTTTTTATAAATTGTTTCCTTCATGTCAGTTCAAAGAGTCACTACATTTTTTTTAAGGCAACAATCGCATCACTGGTCAAATGCACTTCAGTGTGTGCATCAGTAAGTGAACACATCACTGTCTTGAAGTCTTCAGCTCAGTGGTACTTTCAGTGTGTTTATGTTTCAAGCTGTTACCTTCAGTTCAGTATAAAATGAAACCATACATATGGTGTGCCAATTGTAAAGTGGTCCATACTGAAATTAACAGCAACATTTCACCACATTAAGCTCCAAAGTTAAACAAAAAAGTTATGAGAAGGGTTAGATTAGATTTAACATTTAACATTTAGATTGATATGTATCATTTAGATTTAATATTTTGAACTCTCATATTGATTTAATATTAAACTTTTCCATTTAACATTCAACATTTTTATTTAATCCATACACATACATAAAGCATTGTTTGTTAGCAGCTCAGCAGCCACTTACAGTTTTTTACAATTGCTTAGGCATGATTTTGAAAACAGGGCTCATTTTTTCAAAACACTTAACACAATTCACAAAACCAAACACCCAAAGTGCAAAACACCTCGTATATCCTGTAAAATGAAACACTGCATTCAAAACTACATAAACTGGGGGCACCTTGTGGCTCTGGTACCATTGGGACTCTGTCCTTGCCGCAGCGGCCTCGGTTCTATTCCGACCCACGGCCCTTTGCTGTAAAAAAAAAAAAAAACTTGATCAAAATCAAACTTTTGCACCAAATGGCAAACACTACATTCATATTACCACATTCTTGTTCAACCAACTACACACCGTTGTGCTCAATCCAAAACACATATTGTCATCATAGTTCTGAATGAAGAGAATTCTGCTGAGAGAAATTGTTCAAGTTTAAATATGAGCATTATCACAAATACTGTTGAAACAAAACAACAAATCAAATCAAATCAAATCAAATCAAATCAAATCAATCAATCAATCAATCAATCAATCAATCAATCAATCAATCAATCAATCAATCAATCAATCAATCAATCAATCAATCAATCAATAAATCAAGTACATCCTACATTATGGTTGTAGCACAGTACATCCTACATTATGAGTTCCCAGCAAAACCCTGGACAGACTCCAGTTGTCCAGAACTCAGTTGCCAGGTTTCTTACCCACACCAAGCCCTGGCAGCACATCACCCCCACCCTCATCCAACTTCATTGGCTTCCAGTCAAATCCCTTATTCAGTACAAAATCCTCTCCCTCACCTACAAATCTCTCCATGGTCTTGCCACCATTACCTGTCTGACCTCCTCCACCCCTATATCCCGTCCTGGAACCCACGGTCCTCATAGACTGATCTACTCTCCACCCCCTACACCAGCATGCGATCTTTCGGTGACAGAGCTTTGAGTGTGGCAGCCCCCACCCTCTGGAACTCTCTCCCGGAAGAGATTCACACAGCCCCATCTCTGGGCATTTTCAAAAACCTGCTGAAAACCCACCTGTTCACCAAGGCCTATCACCTCTAGCTCAGTAATTTCCCACAATCACCTCCATCATGGCCATCCTTATTCTGTCTCATCTTGTTTTCATTTATATGTTTTATTTATTTGTGTTCTTACTCTGTAAAGCGGCTTTGGGTACCCCGAAAGTTGCCATAAAAATCTAAGTTATTATTATTAATAGCAAAAAAATAAAGCTTTATCAAATACAACATATAGAAAATGAAAATTTGAGGAGAAAATACAACTTGCTTTACTTCCACTAGCACTAAAGACCACACAGCTTAATGTGTAAAAATTGTAGTTCAAATCAGTTTATTTTATTTATATAGCACCAAATCATAGCAGTAGTTATCTCAGGGCACTTTTCATATAGAGCAGGTCTGGACCATACCCGACCCAACAGTCCCCCATGAACAGCACCTGGTAGTGACAAGAAAACATTTATTTGACAGGTGGAAACCTTCTCAGAACCAGACTCACTGTCTAGACTGTGGGGTTGGGAAACAGTTGAGTCCGGTTAATATCAATCACATTCTATTAATATTTGGAGTCAGTTAGAACCTCGGAGAGAAGTTCATAATAAATCATTTTCTCAGCGGTAAGAAGGCCTGGGGTGTCGAGGACCCCAAACAGAAGATTGGGGTTAAACAAGAAGTATCACACTGTGGCTCCACCGCTGCTGATTCAGTGATGATTCAATACAGTGAGTTCAGTGGGAAGATTCTGTGTCTTTCACATACTGAAACCTCTCTGGCTCTTTGTTGAGCCCAGTTGCTGACACCTAGCTTTCCGCACCCAGCCTCATCCTCATATGGTAGTAATCCAAGGCTCTGCTGTTGTTGGCCTGCTGCCTTTCTTTTTTCTTAAGTTATTTTTTGGGCATTTTTACCTTTATTGTGATAGTCACAGTGAGTTAGAGATGGGAAAGTCAGAAAGAGAGAGAGGGGATGAGATGCATCAAAGGGTGGTGGGTTGGACTTGAACCCATGGCTGATGCGGCTAGGACGGCCTATGTGGTACGCGCTCTACCAGGTGAACCGCCGAGGTGCCCCTGCCCGTTACATTTCTAATGCTCATGTACTGTATATGTCGCAGCTCGGATTCTTTGAGAGCTCTCTCAAAGAGAAGAACCTCTATCACCAAATCTAACTGTACAACCATAGAGGGTTGGTTACTGAACTTAGTCTCAGACTTAGTCTCAGACTAAACAAAAGTCACACCACCACACCAAAAGTCTTGTTAAAATTGATCAGTGTGTAGCTTTCATCCTCAGCTATTATGTAAATCAAGTGTTCTATCAAAAAGTCTTTTTGAAGGCTTTCAATAGAGATCTCATTTTTTGTATATGATCTGTTTATATAGTGACCAACACAAGGCCACATCAGCTCCTCATTACAAAGGTGAAGCAGTTTGGGGGCTCCTCATCCTTCACCAGGAGGTCTCAGTGGACAGTTGAGCAGCTCCGACAGGTGAACGGCATCAACCAGAACAAGGTGAGCAGCACTCACACATTCTCTTTTTACCAATAGTAGTCTCTAATCATATTTGTAATAATACATTTATTTATAATACAGACACATATACTCAACAAGCACTTTATTAGGAAAACCTGTACACCTGCTTATTCATGCAGCCAATCATGTGGCAGCAGTGTATATATTGTATATATATATATATATATATATATATATATATATATATACATATATATATATATGACTTCAGTTAGTCAGAGCTTCAGTTAATGTTCACATCAAACATCAGAATGAGGACAAGTGTGATCTCAGTGACTTTGACTGTGACATGATTGCTGGTTTAAGTGTTTCTCAAACTGCAGATCTCCTGGATTTTCACACACAACTGTCTCTAGAGTTTTTACTCAGACTGCAGCAACAACAAAAGCTTCCAGTTAGCAGCAGCTCTGTGTTGATGAGAGAGGTCAGAGGAGAATGGACAGACTGGTTGGAGCTGACAGAAAAGCTATGGTCACTCAGATAAGCACTCTTTACAACTGTGCTGAGCAGAGAAGCTTCAGAGTCCAACCTAGAACAGCAGAAGACCACGTCAGGTTCTGCTTCCTGTCACCAAGAACAGAAACCTCCATATAGGCTATGAAGCAGACATAAGTCAATATACAAGAATAAATGTTATCAGCAAGCATAATCCATCTGTGTCACTATAGGAGTTAACAATGAAGTGAAGCAAGAATGGACTTTCCGTGTAAGGAGCAGGAGAATGTGGACCTATTCCTGAGGGAAAAGAGAGCCTGAGATACACAATGTACAGCCACATTGTGAGACGGTCATCCTAAATTTCTGACACTGTCAGAAATTTGTCTCAGGCTCTCAGTCAACTTGACAATGGCCATCATCAAATCTCTCTCATAGTGCCATGTAGGTCCACCCTATAGGAGCCACAACCAAAGATCTCTCCATGTGTCTCCCATCTGGCACAGCCCAAAATCACACAGTGTGTACCCACCTGGAGGGTGTGGGGAATGTTTTCTTCTTACAGTTTTTTCCGATTGCTTACAAACTAAAAGTGAATGCTTATACCACATAAGAAGACACATGCAACCATTCAGATCACACAGAAATCATAGCTTGATCACCATAAATAGGAGTCAGGGTTGCTCTTTGGTGTGACCAACAATGGAGGACAATTTTGGAGAAAGAATTAGAGGAAGAGGTGGTCGAGTAAGAAGAGGACGAGCAAGAGGAGAAATAGGAAGAGGAGAAGGAGCAAGAGGAGAAAGGGGAGAAGGGGCAAGAGGAGAAAGAGGCAGACCAGAAAGAGGAAGAGGAGCAAGAGGACACAGAGGACAGGCAATGGCAAGAGAACAGGTCAGAGGAAATAGGACAATTCTTACAGATGAAATCAGAGACAGGATAGATAACTGCAATACTGTATAGGCCTACTGTATTTTACTGTACAGTATGTTCATGTCATCTTCAGTTCAGTATTGAGATTGAAGAGATTTTGTTTCCCCATTGCATTTTTGTTCATATTTACAGCATGCTATAAATGAGAAACATACATCATATATCAAAAACTTACAGTAATAGTGTTTTTATACTTGAGAAAGTAGGAATGTGAAAAATGTTTTAGATTTAGCACAGTCATGTGCAGTTGGAGGTGGAAAGATCTATATATTTGGTGTTGGTGTGTAAAGTTTGAAAGATAAAGTATTGTTCTTAGAAGAGTTTATTTAGTTTTTGACATAGTGTTTGCTTTTGCAAGAGATGTAACATGTTTTGTATTTTGTGTATATGGTTTTGGTTTGTGTGTGTGGAACTTTGACAAACAGGGTCCTAGTTTCAGGAACTGTGTTTTTGCAATAGTGAAAAACTGTAAAAAGAAAGTTGTGAGGACAGCAGTATCCTCACACTGAAGACACTGCTTTCTTCAGTTGTCATCAGAGTGGTTTGCTGCTTTGAAAGACTCATTCAGATGGTGCATTTGTGTGTGGTTTTGTCTAAGAAATGCCATTTTGAAAAAGGATTTAGTTTTAGATTGCATTTCAATTTGACATAGAAGTGAGATATTCAGCTCCAAGCGTTTTGTCTTATTTGGCTAGTGTGTGGAGTTATGATACAATGAGCCAAATTGCAAAAAGTGTGGAAGTAATCGCAAAAAACTGTAATACCAATCAATTATGGTCTGAATGTTACAGTCTCTCTGAGTATTTTTGCTGATCATGCCTTCTTGAGCATCCCTTCATGGCCACAGTTCACCATCTTCTAATAGCAACTTTCAGCAGGATAATGCTTCATGCCTCAAACTGGTTCCATCAACCTTACAGTGAGTTCAGTGAACTTCAGAAGCCTTCACTTCAGTGCTGCCAATCTCCTGCCCGCCAGGAGATTGACAGCATGAATGCTCAGCTGACAGATCAGCAGTCATATCAACATGGAGCAGAGTCTCAGAGGAAAGTTTCAACATCTGGAGGATCCATGACACGAAGAACTGAGGAACTACCCAGTGTTAGTGTGCTGTTCCTAATAAAGTATAGACTTTGTTCTCCTGTACCCTGCTCTTCCAGGACAGCCCAGAGTTCGACCTGGTTTTTGATAATGCTGTGGACCAGTGGGTAGCCAGCTCATCAGCAGAGAAGTGTATCTTTGTCCAGATCCTGTTCCACGCCTGCCAGACCTACTGGGACGGTAAAGCTGGGACTCTGGGAAAGGCTGGGAAGCTGGGCAAGCAGAGCCCCCAGGGGAGAGTGAGTCAGGGTGCTCACCGTGAGACTGGAGCCGGTCCCAGTGACTCTTCACCAGGCTCTAAATCCAGAGCTCTGCAGGCCCGACGAAAGAGCTACGTTCCTCCCAAACAGACAGAGTTCATCAACTGCCAGTCCAAACTCACTGGAGGTAGTGATCACTGAAGTTCAGGACTCGTATTTAATTCATATGTGAATGACTCTACTTGTAACAGGCTGTCCTTGTTCTTTCAGATGCCTGCACCATGAATCTGGTCATCTACCGCTGCAAGGCCTTCTTGAATCGTATGAAGAACATGATGGTTGCAAAGCAAAGGCGATCACCAGGTACTGATCATAGTCGTTTAAGAGTCAAGTCAGGGAAGATAACTGGTGATGTCATAGTGATGTCATCAGGGTGATCTCCAGCTGTGCTTGGAGACTATCTGAAAGGCTGTGTGATAAGGTGGAGTTGTGGAGATTGAACAATGTGGGTTATAACAGCCAGGGAGGGTTTAATGAAATGGTTCTGTTGGATGCGTTATGGGAACTGTAGTTTGAATGATGTTGGGTCACCCCGGAAAAATAAACTCTTATCATGTTATTTTCTTTTTATTTATTCAGTTGAGCTATTTTTTATCATTGGTTTGCTACATTGGGCTGTATGAGCTTACTTTTTTTCCCATTTGAGATGGTGACTGTGTCATTTTCCATCCCAGCGCTGGAGAAACTGATGGTCAACTGGGTTTGTCCACATATAAATCAATATATATAGGTCAGTGCTGATACTGTGGCAGGCTGATACTAATAAATCAATGTTTGGGAAAAAGTGTTGAGGCAGGAGAGCAACACTGCACTGAATGGATGTTTATCAGAGAGAGAGGAACTGGGAAAGATGTTGAAGTAGGAGAGCAACACTGGACTAAATGGATGTTTATCAGAGAGAGAGACATACCGCAAAGCTGAATTGTCTCCATGACAACAGAAGATGCTCGGTGGGGCTGAGGTCAAACTTTACTAACACCTTTTTCAGGTTATTGTATCAGTAAACTTCCTGTCCCAGGTTTTCTCCTCACCTTCACTGCAGACTACCATGTCTGGTCAGTTCACATGATCCTGGGCTTGTGTGTCTCTGGGTGATTTTCCCCTCTGTCTTTTTGTCTATTGTCCTCACTGTGCTGCACCTCTCTGCTGCAGCAGAAAGGCCTCTTTGTGGTGTGGCGGTCTGATGAGAGGACACTTTGTTTATTTCGGGGAGGTGGATACAATAGCTGGTCTTTAGGAAGCCGGGGACCCTGAGACTGAGAGGGAGCCCGGTGCACCATTGAACCCGGTGACGGGGGCAGTGTAATGGGTGGGAGACGTGCCAGGCTGTGGCCAAGCACCAAGTTCAACAGCAATTCCTACTTGACCTCAGTCGACCTGTGCCACGTGTTGCCATTAATCTGACAACAGACTACAGTAGCATGCTTCAGCCAAACACACAGGGGAATTGTCTTCAGAGGTGAGGGCCCTTGCTCACATTCACTTCGGCAGGGTGATACTTCCTGCAAAGAACTCATAGTTGTGAATTTGTTAACTGTGTTGGTGACATGTTATAATCTGTAACATTAGAGATAATCTGTTAAAATGTTGTAAAAAATGTTAAAACTTTTCCACACTAAAATGTCTAAATTGACTTGATCTATGTTCTATATGTTGTTGAGTTATTTTCTTACATTATCCAAAATTATTCCATCCAATTCCAATTCTCAAGCCAGAGAAATCTGTGATTTTAATCATGGTAATGTAATTATATCCTCTATGATCATGTGTCAGTGTGTTTGTCTGACAGAAGCTCAACATTTATCTTTTATCTAGTTTTAAGCCACATACACTTTTTACACCTTGGTGGTTTTCAACTCTATATTATATATATATACTAACCAGATGAAGGATTGTAGTCATTGGACGTCTGGATCTGAAGTTATCAGAGAAACAAGCTGAGGAAATGTTAGACAGCTCAGCTCCCAGCTGCTGGAGACACCCTGTCCTGTGTCACTGAAGAGCGTCGGTGAATCACAGATTTTTAAAGTGAAACTGTTTTATTCCGTGTTTTTACTGGTTTAAATCCCCTGGTCTGTTTGTTATGGAGAGGAGGACACCTCTGTGGATAATTCAGCGGCATGCAAAAACCTCCTGAACCACTGACACTGAGGGAATACAAACCAGGAGAAGCTGACGGTAATGGTGGTGAAACTCCCATGATCCCATGCTACTTCAATATGTCACCCAGTGCCATTATTTGTTATTGTTTAGACTGAAAGACCCTTAGATGCAGAAGTTACAGACATCCCTTTTATCTGCCTTTCGTGTGCAAACTGCAGCATAAATTAGCAGGACAAACCTGTCTCTGAAGAACTGTTTCTGGTATGGTCAGGATCAGGAGGATTGCTTTAAAATCCTCATCTTCTCAGGTGTTAGATATGTGCTCCTTTCTGACAGTGTGTCTAGTCTTTGCAGTTGGTTTCAGCTGAAGACTGCACCTGTTGGAAACTCCTCTGAAACATACCTGAAGCTGCAGCTGAGTTGAAACAGAAGTTCAGCTAACAGCTGTGACACCTTGAGATTCTGCAGCATGATGTCAGTTACTGTCAGGCTGTGCTCACACACCAACCCTGCTGGTCTGTGAGGGTTCACACTTTGAAGTTGTCTTCTCAGTCCATCTGTCCATCTCCCTGTCAACACTGACTGTCCTGACATGTAGTCTGCACATTAGTGGTCCCCATGACTGGAGCGACACTGTGACACAGTGAATATTCATGATCCCCAGAGCTCATGTATGCTCCTCTGATATATACATGTATATACAGTGGAGGAAATAATTATTTGATCCACTGCTGATTTTGTAAGTTTACACCCTTACAAAGACATGAACAGTCCATAATTTTTATAGTAGGTTTATTTTAACAGAGAGAGACAGAATATCAACAAAACATCCAGAAAAAAACATTACATAAAGGTTATAAATTAATTTGTATTTGATTGAGTGAAATAAGTATTTGATCCTCAAGCAAACGTGACTTAGTACTTGGTGGAGAAACCCTTGTTGGCAAGCACAGAGGTCAGACGTTTCTTGTAGTTGGTCACCAGGTTTGCGCACATCTCAGGAGGGATTTTGGTCCACTCCTCTCTCCAAATCCTGAAGGTTTCGAGGCTGTCGCTTAGCAACTCGAAGTTTCAGCTCCCTCCACAGATTTTCTATGGTATTAAGGTCAGCCTCAGAAACAGCCTCAAAGCAGAATGTTTCCACCTCCATGTTTTACAGTGGGGATGGTGTTCTTGGGGTAATATTCAGCATTTTTCTGCCTCCAAACATGGCGAGTCGAGTTGATGCCAAAGAGCTCAATATAGTCTCATCTGACCATGTCACATTCTCCCAATCCTTCTCTGAATCGTTCAGGTGTTCATTGGCAATCTTCAGACGGGCCTGTACATGTGCCTTCTTGAGCAGGGGGACCTTGCAGGCACTGCAGGATCTCAATCCATTACGGCGAAATGTGTTACCAATCGTTTTCTTGGTGACTGTGGTCCCAGCTCCCTTGAGATCATTAACAAGCTCCTCCGGTGTAATTCTGGGCTGATCCCTCACCTTTCTCGGAATCATCCTTACCCCATGAGGGGAGATCTTGCATGGAGCTCCAGAGTGAGGGCGATTGACTGTTATCTTGTATTTCTTCCATTTTCGAATTATCGTGCCAACAGTGGTCTCTTTCTCATCAAACTTCTTGCTGATGCTCTTGTAGCCTATTCCAGCCTTGTGCAGGTCTACAATCTCGTCCCTGACATCCTTTGACAGCTCTTTGGTCTTGCCCATGGTGGTGGAGAGGTTTGAATGGAAGAGACTGATTCTGTGACATGTGTCTTTTATACACATAACGAGTTGAGATTAGGACTATCCTAAAGGGACAGGGCTAATTTGACTGCCTCATGGGCACATAATCGGTCTGTGGGGGTCAGAATTCTTGCTGGTCGGTAGGGGATCAAATACTTATTTCACTCGATCAAATACAAATTAATTTATAACCTTTATCTAATGTTTGTTTTCTGGAATTTTTGTTGATATTCTGTCTCTCTCTGTTACAATAAACCTACCATAAAAATTATGGACTGTTCATGTCTTTGTAAGGGGGTAAACTAACAAAATTAGCAGGGGATCAAATAATTCTTTCCTCCACTGTATGTATATAATTTTGTTTGTGTGTATGAATAGGACAGCCTGGGCAGTGTGTCACAGGCACTATGGGTAATGTCGTCCAAAGGGTCAACGTGGCTCTGGGGGAGCGTGGAGACAGACTGACTCGTGCTGAGGACAAGACTGTGGAGCTGATGCACAAAGCTCAGCAGTTTGCCGACACTGCCCACAAGGTGACATAAAAACACACAGCTGCACACAACACACACCACTTCTACAAGATAAATTATTAATAACATATTATCATGTTTATTATCTGAATGTGTATTTGTATTTTCCCATGCAGCTGGCCCTGAAGTATTCAAAGTAGATTCTGTTGGAGGATGAGGATGAAAAATCCTGTAACACGGACACTAACACGATCTGGTGGTCTGGGCCCAGCTGATGGGGGTGAGACGACTGGAGAAGAGTCTCAGTCTCAGACTTTCACTAAACTGCTTCTTTTAAACCCCAGTGATTTTAATCTTGACCTGTTGGAGACTCCTCTGCCCAGCCACCTGAGGATTCTCTATGCTGCATTCAGTCTGACTGCACCAGATGAAGCCTGTACTGTATGAGGAAAACTAGTTGAAGTTATTTAACATATGTTTTCTGTAATAAGTTCATTAGTTTGAAGTCACTGCAGACCTTCCTGTGATAGCCTTACTTAAATATTAGTGACAGGTGGTACTGCTCTGAGGGAATGGTTCTGCTAATGTATCTCTGCAGGATTTCATTAGATTTAATTTCACTAAATGTTTGATTTGACTCTGAAATTTACCACTTGTTGCCATTACTCGGTGTTCCTGATGTGTGTGTGTGTGTGTGTGCGTGTGTACGTGCAAGCGTGTGTGTCTGAACAGTGTACAGTACAGTGTCATGTTGTCAAATCTGTGTTGTCATCTTTGTTCATGTGAGCATCAATCTGTCACTTCATGTTCTGTCTGCTGCTGTGTTGTCTGGTCTGTGTGTGTCATCTCTGTTTGTGTTGGAGTCTGGTCTTTGAGCTGAGTGAAGGTGGGTCAGATAAGGTGGAGTGAAGCTCTGTCTCTAGCTCTGTCTTTGTTGAAACCCCTTCATGTATTGGACCATTAAACAGTGAGCGTGTATTTGTCCCTGGAAGATGAATCTGGTTTGGATTGAGGGGATTCATTCTGACCAAACGTCTCTTGTGTGTTTTGTTTATTGCTTTATCTGCAGTTTTCATGTGCATGATGTAAATGTCTCTGATGTATTAACCTGCTGACAATGCTCCTACTTCTCTCATTGACCCAATAAAAACAAGATGACCTGTGTGTTGAGCAGTGCTTTGGTTTCTACACTTGTCCAGGATATCAGCTGTTCAGCAATTGACCAGCAGATGGCACTCAAGCAGCAAAACACACACGTCAGCAGCTGCAGCTGAAGTGTAGCTGATGAAGTTTCACAAAGATTTGTTGATGAGAAACTGAAGACTTTCAGACCCATAGACCATTGTAATAGAAATATTTACTCTTCTCAGTCAATCAAAGCAGTGCATTTTTATTTACACTGTTTTAAAATGTGTCACAACATTAGAACCAGGTAAGAGAACACAATAGGGCAGAGAGCTGGGGCAGGAAGTGGTGGAACAAACTTCTGCTTTTAAACATCTGTGTATAATGGTGTATGTTTGACCATCACTATTTCACTGTCGTCAAAGCAGTGTTACTTTTTATTTCATCAACTTAAAAAATATAAAAACTGTGGCATGTGCATTTCTGAAATGTGTAATTTAATAGTTAATGAAGTTAACAAAGTCATATCATAAAACATGTTACAACAAACTCTTGATTTTGTAAAGTCAACATTTAAGTTTTAATATTCTTCTATGATTGGCTATTATCATCAATCTTACATCTGAGATGGCTCCAGATGAAGTCAGTGAACATTAGTACAACCTGGGCTGAGGTTCAACAGAGTCTGATAGAAGATACCAGAAAGTGAATAACGCTGTAAAACTGCTCACTATGTGTGATGTGTGATCAGCACATGTGTGATCAGCCTGATGACTGACGCTCTGGTGATCACAGATGTGTGATCAGCTCCCTGTACAGATGTGTGATCAGCCTGATGACTGATGCTCACTATACAGATGTGTAATCAGCCTGATGTGAGAGGAAAAGGAAACAGTGAGGATGAGGAGTGCTGCTGTGACTGTGGGGGAGGATTAAGGACACACATACATAAAACACTGGGAGCTGATGAAAGTGGGACAGGAAGGAGTGTGTGTGTGTTCATGCCCATCAGCTGCGCTTCAGGACACAATGAGTTTTAGTAGCATGTGACCTCTTTGAGCTATAAGCCACATTTCATGCTGTGAACCACATGCATGCATTAGGTGTAACAGCACATGATCCAGATAGCAGGACATGCCTGAATAGGACAGACAACAACAACAACAACAACAACAACAACAGAGACAAGAGACAAAGAAGAGGAAGGCTGCACACCTGTCTCCTCACAGACTTGTTTACCTTTTCATTTAAGACTTCTGCACAGGTTTACTCTTGTCCTCTTCTTGTTTTAGAGATGGTTATTTTATTCCAACTTGTTTTTGTACCTTTACCACTGAGGATCTGTTTATGCCAATATCCAAAATAAGCTGTGTGATGATGGTGTGTGGAAGCTCCACATTTTCTCAGCCTGTCTCCACATGATGCATTAATAAAGTTACGTTGCTAAAAATAAAAGATGCTCAGTGTTTTCGCTGATCAGTTGATAGGCTCCAGAGGATTGTAACAGTTTTTTTCAATTGCATAAACACTAAAATCAAAAGTATTACACAACTATCAAAACTTTACACTCAAGGAGCAAAACATCGGCCCAGATTTGCACCACTATAAGCACAATGTCAGCCTCACACTTTTTGCAAAACAATACACACAGTGATTTGTGAAACACTAAACACACTTTTATACATTAGACACAGAAGCAAAACACTGACTGTCAAATTACCACACCTATGAGCCAATTGGTTAAACACAGCCCTCAGGTGTGCAAACATATGATTGCTTAATTGTAGACACACCAATCAGGTTATGCACTATAAAAATGCAGCATGTGAGTTCACCTGTCTTCAAACAAAATGGAAGGAGTCAGAAGAAAAAGAGTGAAGGTGAGAGGGGGAATCCACGGCACAGGAGAAGGAGGAAGAGGAAGAAGCGGAGGCCATGCCAGAGGTAGAGGCTGAGGTTGAGGTAGAGGAAAAGAAAATAGGTAAAATAGTTAAAAAAAAAATCTGTCTATAGTTACAGTAATCAGCTGCTTATGGTATGCACCATATCAGCACTTTTGATACCCATTCCTGTGACATTTTACAGGAGGTTACATGTATTTCTTTCTACACTTTCACTTTCACTTTCAACACTGGCACGCATCCTGAAAAGACATCAGGTTCAAATGAAACAACTTTATCGAGTGCCTTTTGAGCGGAATTCAGAGAGGGTCAAACAGCTGTGGCATGAGTATGTGGAGGCATGTATTGTTCACTTTAGCACTGTGATGTTGCATACTACACATGTAACCTTTTTACATGTAAATTAACTGTATACTAACTCTATGCTGAACTACACAATCTTGTCTTTCACTGTATTTCAGAGAGTTTTACAGATGGATGCTGAGGAAATCCCACATGAATTCATATACATAGATGAGGCAGGATTTAACCTCACAAAAGCAAGAAGGAGAGGCAGAAATATCATTAGCCACAAGGATATAGTAAATGTCCCAGGGCAACGTGGGGATAACGTCACCCTTTGCGCTGCCATTACACAGAATAGGGTCCTCCTCCGTCATGCCAATATGGGCCCTTACAACACACCTCACATTCTCACATTTTTGGACTGATTGCACAACATCATAACAGCAGTAAACCAAATGCACCAGGTGCAATACATTGTCATCTGGGACAATGTGTCATTCCACCGCTCTGCTCTGGTCCAGAACTGGTTTCAACCCCAACTGAAACCCAATTGAAGAGTTTTTCTTGGCATGGTGGTGAAGGGTTTACAATCTCTGGCCCCAGGCTCAGGTACCCCTCATTCAGGCCATGGAGGAGGCCTGTGACCAAATCGACGCCGCAGCTGTGCAGGGATGGATTCGACATTCAAGACGGTTCTTCCCACGTTGTCTTGCTAATGAGGATATCGCCTGTGATGTTGATAAAATTCTCTGGCCAGATCCAGCTAGGCGAAGAGATAATGTCTAGTATTTTCTGTAACGTATTTTCAGTTTTTTTCCAGATTCTTTTTTTAAATTTTTTTTAATGTATTTCCAACCTGTACTGGATACAGTATTTTAGGTTTGTCTGATGTTTGCTTAGCTTACAGTGTTATGCACACTACTGTAGTAGCATGAAAACTTAGACATGTTTTGTTGTGATTCTCCATGTTGACATGTTGACTGATTTGGCTATATGGAGAGAAATAAATTATATTTTCATCAGTCTGCAGCATTGGTCTTGTGTTGTGTATGGTGAATTTATTGTATATTTGCACTTTCTTTCTGTACTTCACTTACAGTGCCCTAATCACTGAGAAGTATAATTGCTAATGTGGTACTTAATAATTTAAAAACTATTTGATTTTCTAAAAACAATTTAATCCATTTGATGGTTAAGATATATTTTGTATTTTTCATAGTTCATAGTTTCATTTGCATCTTGGTTATGCTGATAAAGTTATTAGTTCAGATAATAAAAGTGACAGATTGTTGACAGATTCCAGGTTGATTGTGTATCGATTTATTAGTAATGCCTTAAGGCTCCAGTAGGGGGAAGTCGCGCTTCTCTCCCTCACTTAATACACACGAGTGAAGACGAGAGCAGTGTAGTGGTTTCATCCCTCTTCCTTCGTTATTCTGCCTATTTTAAAGGCGCAACATTTGGAGGCACCGCTGGGATGTTTGGCTTTAGGACGGTCCCTAACCTGTAAGAGAAATCCTCTCGTCGTTCATCCCTTCAAACTACCCAGGCATCAGAAAGGAGCCCAGCAAAGCAACGGAGGTGGTTTTCTGACAAGCATTGGTGGTTTGTATCCTGAAGTGAGCGAAGAGACCACTAAGGAGCAACAAGAATCAATCGAGCCAGATAAACCCTCATTTCACTGCTTATGCTAAATCCTCTGATAAAAATGGAATCTGAATTAGAGAAGCTGCAGCTGGAAATTAAAGGTGCACTGTATAAACTGACTGTTGAGCAGCTGAATAAAGTATGTGATGCACTTCAGATCTCAGGAACAGGAAAGGAGCATATTACTTGTAAAACACGCAGTCAGTTAATCTCACACATCATAAAATACCTTGAACGAGAAGAACTGGCCGACCTAGAGGATGAAGGTATGTCTGACCTCCTTGCCGCTCAAGACGTCATAGACAAAGTACAAATGGCCAAAGAACAGAGTGCGTATGAAATCCTGAATCAAATTGAGGAACAGGTGAGCCTCCAGAAGGAGGTAGAGGCACTAAGACTATCATTACAAGAAAAGGAGAGTGCAATGCATGACCTGATGAACAATAGCATGAAACTCCCGCTGCGCTCAAGCACTCCAGTACAGAGCATGGCTCCAGCATCACCAAATGGCCCTCTGTGGCGCAAAGATTTTAAGATATTAGGCCAAATAGGGGAGCCCGGACAAAAAGATAGACTCACCTTTTCCAGCCTAGCTAGGCAGATTGAAAATGGGCTCGGCAAAGGCTACCCAGAGTTAGAGATCACTGATGCACTAATCCGCTCCATCACACCAGGTCTGCAGTTAAGAAGTTATCTTGAAGGAAAAGACAACCTAACATTGCCTGCCCTTCGGAGAATCCTCAGATCTCATTATCAGGAGAGAAGTGCCACCAAGTTATACAAACAACTCACCTCTGAGGTCCAGAGTATTAGAGAGTCACCTCAAAACTTCCTGATAAGGGCAATGGACCTGAGGCAGAAGATTCTGTTCGCATCTCAGGAAGTTGAATCAAGTCTCAAATATGACCCAGCATTAGTCCAGAGTCTTTTCATGCATACCATTCTGACTGGCTTGCAGAATGACAATGTTAAAAGTGACCTACAACCTTACCTCCTGCAGACAAACACATCAGACGAGCTACTGCTGGAAAAAGTGAACATTGCATGTGCCAATAAAAAGGAGAGGCAGGACAAAAAGAAACATTCAACCCCATCACGAGTAACTAATATAAACACTGTCCAGTCAAGTGAATCCCCAGTTGAAAAGAAAAACACCACTCAGCAAAAAACAGCCACTCTTCCTCCTGATCTCCTCTCAGAAATTAAAGAAATACATTCTGACCTGGTGCTTCTAAAAGACCTGAGAGCTGAGGTTTCACACATCAGAGAAACCATCCAAAAGTCCACATCTGCACCTCCTCACTCCCCCTCCTGTAATGCTGAACAAAATTATATGCAGTTTTACCACCAGCAACCAACAGCAGCAGTGCGAGAGTACCAACCAGCGCTGAGACCTGGACATGTGAGGCAAACAGCACAGTTTCAACAAAGATTTGCACCACAGCAATATTACCCAGCATCACGTCCCCGCCCTAGGTGCTTTGCTTGCACTCAGGCAGGTGAGGACTACTGCCAACACTGCTTTCGGTGCGGAAGTAGTGAGCATTTTCGTGCAGGATGTAAAGCACAGAGACTGACAAAACAAGCCAGGGAGAGCCCTTTAAACTAATAGGGGTTGCTCCCATGGGACAAGGGGCAACCAATAGTCTAGATAGGTCCCAGTATTGTGCTGGCTGTGATCAAGAGAAAGAAAATAAGGAACTAAAATGCTGTTCTATTTATAAAACTACATTGTACTGTTCAAAAGAATGCCAACAGACCCACTGGCCTGCACATAGAAGTCACTGCAAGCCATACACTTGTCTAGCCATTAACAAACAAGAAAAGCAGCCATGTGAGGAGTCTAAGTACAGGAAAATGAGTGAACCAGTTCAAACATCCACTGTAAGAAAGTTGGTAGGGAAGAAATGTATCATCAGGTGTTTTCTTCACAAACAGAAACTTCAGGCACTTTGGGACACAGGCTCACAAATTTGTGCTATAGATGAGGTCTGGAAAGAGAGCCACCTTCCTGATGTAAAGTTAAGGGATGTAGCAGAACTAATTGATCCACTTGATCCCCTGCAAATTGAAGCAGCCAACGGGACAGAAATGCCGTACACTGGTTGGCTTGAGGTGAGCTTTAAACTTGCTGCTAATGATTCGTTGAAAGGACTAGATGTTACAATCCCTAGTGTTGCACCACTTCTGATTTCCCAAGGGAGTTTTGAAGATAGCTGCTATGAGGCTTTACCACCGGGACACATCGTCAGTTGTGTACCTCAGCATCACAGGGTGTTTCGGCCATTTATCACAAGACACCCTCCGCTGAGGCAGGCCCACCACAGGTTGATCAAGCCTGGGTTTGTGTCCCGTGGTTAATTCCCCTAGCAGCCCAGATGGTGTCACTCCTCTTCAGCCAGATCCAATAGCTCGTCCTCTCTGCGGTGTTGGCCAGCTCTTTGATGGTCTTTCTGTGATCCTGTCCCGATTCCAACCTCCTTAAGGAGCTTTGCTGTTGTACTGGCTACAAAGCCCCTGCACCCCACTTCCACCGGGCGCACCTTTACCTTCGAGCCTCTGTCCTCTGCCTCAGCTGCTAAATTGGTGTACCGCAGCTTTTTACGCTCACAAGCTTCCTCGATGGCATCCTCCCAAGGAACCGCTAGCTCGATGATGTAGGCAAGCTGGCGGGAGTTAGACCAGAGGACGAGGTCTGGTCGCAGAATGGTCGTTGCGATCTCCAGGGGGAAGGTGAGTCTCTGATCTAAGTCGACTCGCATCTGCCAGTCTCTGGCTGCATTCAGTGGGCCCAGATCAGGGATTAAGGGGCCAGGTCTTAGCTTGACCCCCTCCTGAATAAACGATGGTGGGTGTCGGTGCACGTCCTGGTTGCTGACGAGTTGGGCATTGATGGAGACCCTCTTGCGCTCCAGTTGATCGTCCAGACACCTAAGGACCTGGTTGTGTCTCCATGTGTATCTGCCTTGAGTGAGGCTGGTCCTACAGCCAACCAGGATGTGCTTGAGTGTTGCTGGGGTTGTACACAGGGGGCAGGCAGGGTCCTTTCCCAGCCATAGCTGCAAATTTACTGGAGAGGGTAGCACATCATATGTAGCTCGGATTATGAAGCTCAGTCTGTTCGATTCCATGCTCCAGAGTTTGCTCCATGTGAGTTTCCTCTTCTCGACACCTTCCCACCTCATCCAGCGGCCCTGTTTGGCTTGTGCTACGGCTTTGGAACGTCTGGCTCCTTCTTCCTGTTGGCGTACCTCCTCTACCACCATGGTTCACCGTTCGGTTGCCGATGCCTTTTGCCAGAGAGGTGTTGGAGCTCCAAGGCCGAGGCCTCCCCTACCTTGTTGGACATGGCCCACTATGTCACGATGGAGGAGAGCCGACTTCGCCTGCAGCACAGCTGTGGCTGGGGTCCACTTCATCCCTGTTACCAGGGTAGGAGTGGCACCTCTCACCACGGGGTCCCGGGAGTCAGTGAGGGACATGTCCAACCTCACCTTGGCACACTTGAACTCTTCAACAAGACTAGAGATTGGCAGTGACAGGGCTCCATCGCTGTAGAGTCCAATGCTGCTAAGGCAATTGGGAAGTCCGAGCCACTTCCTCACATGGGAGTTCACTAGCCTCTCCAGTCGGTTGACATGGCTTAGCGAGACCTCGTACATGGTCAACGGCCACAGGAGTCTGGGTATCAGCCCAAACTGGAGGCACCAGAGCTTCAGTTTCCCTGGTAATGCAGTGTTGTTGATCTGCCTGAGACCGTTAGCTGTGTCCTGCCGGAGTTGTTCAAGTTGCTGGGTGTCTTTGAGGTCTGCATTATACCATCGTCCTAGACTCTTAATGGGCTTCTCTAGAATCATTGGGATTGGTTCTTCACTGATGTTGAACCGCTCGCTGGATAGTTGGCCTTTGATGATGGAAATGCTGCGTGACTTGCTTGGTTTAAACTCCATTCGTGCTCATTGGATGTTTTCCTGGAGTTTCTGCAGCAAGCGTCTAGTGCATGGCTTTGATGTTGTGACGATGGTCATGTCGTCCATATAGGCTCTAATAGGTGGAAGGCGCAGGCCACCCTTGGCCCTCTCACCTCCCACCACTCAACGCGATGCCTGTATGATCAGCTCCATTGCCATGACAAATGCCAGAGGGGAAATTGTGCAGCCTGCCATGATCCCAATTTCCAGATGCTGCCAGGCAGTGGTGTTGTTCTCAACTGTTACACAGAACTGGAGATCCTGGAAGTAGCTCTTGATCACATCTGTGATGTGGTTTGGTATGCCGAAAAAGTTTAAAGCCGTCCACAGCATATTATGCGGGACTGATCCAAAGGCGTTGGCAAGGTCTAAGAAGACCACGTGAAGGTCTCTCCGTTCCTTTTTGGCTGTTTGTGTCTGGTGCCAGATGATGTTGGCATGCTCCAGACATCCCGAGAAGCCCCGGATCCCGGCCTTCTGAACCGATGTATCAATGAAGTTGTTTCTTTGAAGGAATGTAGAGAGCCTCTGGGCAAGGATACTAAAGAAAATCTTCCCTCTACATTCAGCAGGCTGATCTGGCGAAACTGGGTGATGGTTGAAGAGTCCTTCTCTTTGGGGATCAGGATGCCTCCTGCTCTTCGCCATGCCATTGGTATCACTCCCTTTTTCAATGCTACCTTCATCAGCTTCCAGAGGTATTTAAGGGCTCCTGGAATGTTCTTGTAGAGTCTATACGGGACACCATTAGGCCCGGGCGCTGATGCTGATCTTGCCTGCTTCACAGTCTCCTCCACTTCACTCCAAGTGGGGGGCCTTATGTCCATCTGGTGTTCAGGTGCATGGATTGGTGGCATATCATTCGGGATGATGACTGGTTCATGCCTCCGATCGTCAGAGTAGGTCTTCCTCAGGTGCTCTACCAGATCTTTCATGGGTACTCTGAGGCTCCCACTCTTCTCTTGGTCAAACAGGCCTTTGACAAAGCCGTAAGGATTAGCAAAGAACAGGGTCCTTTCTTTCCTCTTGCGTTGCCGTCTGAGGTGCTCTGCTCTTCGCATCTTTGTCAGTCGCTGCCTTATTTCAGCCTGCAGATCTTCAAGTCCCACTCTTTCCATCTCTGTGGCCTTTCTGCACAGCTTTCTCAAGTGTCTTCTTTCTTTCACCAGCCTGTCAATTTCCTGCTGCCTCCTAGACTTCGGCTGGTTTGAAGGGGGGTTTTTCTGCTGCTTCTGGGTCTTACCCTTCATCCCAAACCTCTCGGCCCCATAGCGGTAGATGATGGCTCCAATATTCTCCAGCTTTCTTTCAACAGGACCCTTCTGTTGTTCGAGTAAGAGGACCAGGTCTGTGTCGATATTCTCCCACTCTCTCTTCTGGCTGGATTTGGGCCACAAGATGTGAGATTGCTGGTCGCTGCTCGCTGGGCTTAGTATTGGAGACCGTTGCTGGGTGTTGGAAGCTGTACTCTAGGCTGGAGAATGATGTTGTCTGTGGCTGGGTGGGCTCCGGAATGGAGACTGCTGCTAGCTGTGGCAAGCTAGGCTCTGGACTGGAGAGTACTGCTGGCTGTGGCAAGCTGTGCTCTGGACTGGAGGCTGCTGCTGAGTGTGGCTGGCTGGGCTCCGAGCTGGAGACTGCTGGAGGGTCAAAGCGAAGCTGAACTTTGGCTGAGGTGCTGATACCCTGAGGACTGTGGGGGTTATCCTGCCTCCGGGCTTCACTCGACTGATTTGGCCTACTTCTTAAGAAGTATTGGTCAATGCGAGACCCCTTCCTGAGTTCGCTGAGACATTTCTTTAGGCCCCTCACTGTTGTTAGCTTTGACCAGCCACAAATGCAGCTCTGCAGCGTTTGTCCTGCCAGTGTTGATGGTCCATCAGTTGCGGTGCTGATTGTTTTATTCATTGTCAATTCCCTTCCATGGTCCGTTACCGTAAAATCCGTCCATGGTGGGCCATCTTGCGCCCCCGCTTTCGCAGACCCTGGGGGTATTCTTTTCCTTGAGGTTTTCGTAGCAATGATGGGAGGACCCAGAAACGCTACCCGCGCTGGGTCCTGCCAGTGTGAGTCGCTAACCCACACTAGCCCCGCTAGGGTCTATTCCCTCCTGTCAGCAGTCTTTCTAAGCCGTCATCTGGTCTTTCCCTGATTGTCAGCTGCCCTTTCGCAGCAGTCACTGGATCGCTCCAGAATTCAAGACTCGTTGAAAGGACTAGATATTACTAATGATGAAGAGTTGTTCATACCCATGCTAGTGCTAAAAGGCAATCAACAGCCTGTTCCCATCATTAGCTTTAATGTCATTGAGCACCTAGTAGTGAACAGAGTACTGGATAGGTCAAAACACAGAGACAAAGAAAAACTCTTGAAAACAGTAAGGATAGCTTTCCCTCACCTCAGGAAGAATAAAGCAAAAGCCTTTATTAATGCAGTGAGCGCAGGGCAGCCATGTGAAAACAATGTGAGAACAGTAAATGAGAGAGTCAGCGTGCCTAAATGCAGCTCCATCCAGATTGAGTGTCGAGTACAGTGGGATCCTCCTGTTGACTTAACTCACCTGAATGAACATCAGAGAAAAGTTGTTAGCCAGATGTTAAGAGAAGAGTCACAGTCATTTTCTAGATCTGATGATGATATAGGCTGTGTGGAAAACTTGCAAATGAACATTTCACTGAAAGACAATGAGCCAGTGTCACAGACATATCTGTCTGTCCCAAAGCCCTTGTACCAAGAAATGAAAGACTACATACAGGATCTGATAGCGCAGGGGTGGGTGGAAAAATCCACTTCTTCCTATTCTTCCCCAATAGTCTGTGTGAGAAAGAAAGACGGTACTCTGCGCTTATGTATAGACTATAGGAGGCTCAACAGGAAAACCCTACCAGATCGTCACCCTATCCCCAGAGTACAGGACATTATGGACAGTCTGGGTGGAAACACTCTCTTCTCACTTCTGGACCAGGGTAAGGCATATCATCAGGGGTTCATGGGCAAGGACAGTAAACATCTTACAGCCTTTGTGACCCCCTGGGGCCTATATGAGTGGGTCGGAATCCCATTTGGACTCATGAACGCGCCTGCAGCATTTCAGAGCTGCATGGAAGAGTGCTTGGAGGGATTAAGAGACAAAATATGTGTGCCTTACCTTGACGATGTCCTAGTGTTTAGCAGAACATTCGAGGAACATGTGAATGACGTGAGAAAAGTGCTTCAGCGGCTGAGAGAGCGTGGGATAAGACTGAAACCCAGGAAGTGTGACCTGTTTAAAGAGGAAGTAAGGTACCTTGGCAGGATTGTGTCTGCAGAGGGCAGCAGGATAGATCCCACCGATACTGCAGCAGTGACAGCTCTGAAAAACAAACAGCCACATACTGTTGATGAGTTAAGAGCAGTGCTGGGACTGTTGAGTTATTACAGACAGTATATCAAGGACTTTTCACGAATTGCTAGCCCTCTGTATGACCTGCTCAAAGGACCTGCAGAAACTGACACCCTGCAAAATAAAAGGGGGAAGTGGCAAACAAAACTCAACAGCAGAGGGGTTCCATCCAGCACACCTATTGAGTGGGCCGATATGCATCAGTCAATACTAGAGCAGTTGATAGACTGTCCAACCCAGCCTCCTGTTCTAGGCTTCCCAGAATTTTCACAACCATTTATTCTCCATACTGATGCATCAGGCCAGGGATTAGGTGCAGTATTGTACCAAAAGCAGGATGGAAAGCTCCGTGTGATTGCTTATGGCTCTCGTACTTTGACTGCAGCTGAGAAAAATTATCACCTGCATTCAGGCAAATTAGAGTTTCTAGCTCTCAAGTGGGTGATCACAGAAAAGTTTCGTGATTACCTCTACTATGCACCATTCTTCACAGTCTACAGTGACAATAACCCGTTCACATATGTACTGTCTTCGGCCAAATTGAATGTAACTGGGTGTAGATGGGTATCAGAACTGGCAGATTTCCATTTCACGATTAAATATCGCCCTGGTAAGGAGAATATCGACGCAGACAGTCTGTCCAGAATTCATGAAAGAGTGCTCAGTGGAAATGTCATATGATGTGATTGGAGCAGCTTCACAGGCAGTTGAAAATCAGGATGAATCCAGTGTGTCGTGGTCCAGGATGAATCCAGTGTGTCGTGGTCCATGGGCATCTCAGCCAAGTGTGCGACAGTAACTACAGACACACCTGTCATTCCGCTGGCAATAGGACAGTTCAAACAGGATCAGGGGAGTGATTTGACTATTGGACCTGTGATTCAGTACAAACTCTCAGAGCAAAAGCCATCAGGTCCAGAACTGAGACAACTCACCTCACAGGTCACTCGTCTTCTCAGAGAATGGGACAAATTAGAGATGAGTGAGGATGGAGTCTTGTACAGAAAAACAGTCAACAGAAAACAGCTGTTCTACCAGAAATACACAAAAATACAGTGTTGAGGGAACTCCATGATAAAATGGGCCACCAAGGTGTGGACAGGACAATGTCACTCATATGGGACCGGTTTTACTGGCCCTATATGCAAAGAGAGGTAGAGGATTATGTGATGAGAAGATGTGCATGTCTTAAACAGAAGAAGCCGTGCTGTGCGACAAGAGCACCACTGACTAACATCACTACCACTCAACCGTTTGAACTAGTCTCTGTTGATTTTCTCCACCTTGACAAGTGTAAGGGTGGTTACGAATATATTCTTGTCATCATCGACCATTTTACACGCTTCGCTCAGGCATATGCCACGACTTCAAAATCAGGCAAAACAGCTGCAGATAAAATCTTTAATGACTATGCTCTAAGATTTGGCTTCCCAAAAAGAATACACCATGATCAGGGTGGTGAATTTGAAAATCAGCTGTTGGCTCAACTGAAAACCTACTGTGTAGTTGCTTTAATCGGACATTACTCCAGATGTTGAAGACACTCACAGAGAGGCAAAAGACCAACTGGAAAGACTCACTGAACAAACTAACCTATGCATACAACTGTACTCGTAGTGAGGTAACTGGATTCTCTCCCTTTTACTTGCTGTATGGGCGCTCTCCAAGGTTGCCAGATGACATGTTGTTCAACCTTACTTCAGAACAGGGAGATGGTGAACATCACAGCTACATTGAAAAATGGAAACAGGGCATGGAAGAAGCATACAGCATCACAAGAGAGAATGCTCACAAAGCAGCCACAAGGAGCAAAAAGCATTATGACAGTAAGGTGAAAAGCTCAGTATTAGAGTCTGGTGATCATGTTTTAATCAGAAACCTAACACCTCGTGGTGGTCCAGGCAAGCTGAGAAACTACTGGGAGGATGGAGTCCACACAGTTGTCCGTCATGTCAGTAAAGACATCCCCGTTTATGAACTCAGACCTGAAAAGGGGAAAGGGAGATCAAGGATTTTACATCGCAATCTTCTCCTACCATGTGATCACCTACCACTTGAAACACCAGTCCAGCCACGAGCAAAGAAAAGAACTGTAGAGACAACTGAGGAAGTGGAACAGTCAGAGGAAGAGGAGGAGGATGATGAGTATTATCCAGTGCCTCTTCAGCAGCCATTTCAGCCATGTCAACCTCAGAAATTGAATCCTGCGAGGACTGAGGAACCTGCTGGACATGTACAGTTTGAGGAAAATATCACCTGAGTCAGGGAGAGAGCCGGAAGTGATAAACCAAGCTGAGCACTTTGATGACAGTCATGTCGAGGACCTACCTGTGGAGGCAGCTATCCCCTTACCTGCCCCAAGTGAGCATGACAGAACCAGTGAGCAGGAACCTCAGCGGCCCAGACAACACCACAGGCGACCTAAGGTCTTCACATATGATCGACTTGGCTCACCAACTTGTTATAATCTGAGAACACCGTCCCATCACACAAACTTTAAGGGACCATGGGGACATAATGTGCAACCCTACTACTACCAGCAACCCTATGGACATGTGTGGTAGAAGCATGACTACACACATTACACTGAACTGAACTGAGTAAATGCACATACATTACACTCAAGGCAAGACAAAGGACTGTTCAACACAGAATTCACATTCAAATGGACTGTTGAACATACATTTATAGACTGTGATTACAGCTTACTATATACAAATAACATCCAACACATGATTGCAGCCATCATATCACTTTATTGGACCTTTGTTAAAGGAGTGTGTTGATGCTTTGGACATGCTGCAATAATAGAACTATGGTACAAGCCAGCTATGAACTGTGTCAACTGTGTAGCTAAATGGACAATGTAGGTCATATAGACCAAAACTGAATGCTGATGGACTCTGGGTATTTACCTAAATGAAAGAATGTATGAAAAGAGTTCCAGCCTGTACACTTGTAGAGTACAAGGTAAGGTAAAGTAATAGTAATAGTATGTTATGTTTATTGATGGTGATTTAACCCCTTTATTCACGCTAAAGGTAAAATATTAAGATGTTGGGGACAACATCTATTTTGTTGGGGAGTATGTGGTACTTAATAATTTAAAAACTATTTGATTTTCTAAAAACAATTTAATCCATTTGACAGTTAAGATATATTTTGTATTTTTCATAGTTCATAGTTTCATTTGCATCTTGGTTATGCTGATAAAGTTATTAGTTCAGATAATAAAAGTGACAGATTGTTGACAGATTCCAGGTTGATTGTGTATCGATTTATTAGTAATGCCTTAAGGCTCCAGTAGGGGGAAGTCGCGCTTCTCTCCCTCACTTAATACACACGAGTGAAGACGAGAGCAGTGTAGTGGTTTCATCCCTCTTCCCTCGCTATTCTGCTTATTTTAAAGGCGCAACACTAAAAGTGTTTTAGGTTAAGCACAGCAGTGTGTAACTGGTTCAAACAGAATTAAGTCATATGAAACGTGTGTGTTTCATATGGTAAAAAAACATTTTTTTATAAATTAGTGTATAGTTTTTACAAGAGTGTTTCATTTTGCAAAGTGTTCTGCTAATTGGGTGTGTGGTTGTGCTAATTGTGTGTAGTGTTTTGAAAAACCGGGCCCTGTTTTCCAAATGGTGCTTAAGCAATTGAAAAAAACTTTAACTGAGCGGTTTGATTTTTCTGTGTTCCCTGATGACACGTCACAGGTATGCAGGAGCCATTCAGGGAGGGATCCATGTCACATGGAGGAAGGTGTGCTCAGACATGCAGCTAAGGGTTCAAGATTCCCCATAGCTCCTCTTAGCCTTGATTTGACCCCTAACATGAACTCTGACCTGCTCCAGCCTTTATGAACCTGTGTAATATAGTTTATTTTTATATTGCCTTTAAGACCAAATATGACGTAAAATTATATCCAGGGATCAGATTTTGTGTGTTGTTATGAGGCTGTCCTTTTGTGGAAAATGAGCAGACAGGTTGTTTGTTCCGCAGCTTATTATGACCCATAGTTATGTTTTGTTGTTAGGTGACATCTAGTGGTCGTAGTAGTTATGATAGGGGCAAAGCAAAAAAGTGTGGTGACGTAGTATAAAAAGTGACAAAGTCCACATTAGGAGGAGGTTGGAGTGGATGGATGGGTCAACAAAATACAGGATAGAGACACAGGAGATCAGTGTTTGACTCCCATGGGAAACCAGTAGTTTATATTGTTACTATCATCCATGACCGTTCGTTGTTATTATTGTAATCATGACAACAAAGATTGTCTGATGTTGAGGAAGTACTTATTTTAACCCAAATCATGATTTTTTCCTAGCCCTAACCAAGCCATTACTTTCATTATAGTAACTACTGCAACATTTGGTACTCCCCCCTTGGTACAGTCGTGTGTTTATTATGGTAACCATAACAACCGAGGTCCAGCACGCATGCCCATAGGGGCCCTATTTCAGGAGACACTCCTATGGGTCGTATCAGAGGGTTGCTCCTGCTGCCAGTAGGGGTGCTATATTAGGATACACTCCTCTGGGCTGTAAATGAGGGTAGGAACAAACAACCGACATGCTCGTATGGATTGGAGGACTTGTTGGTTGTTACTGATCTCATGTCTGTTGGATCCCTCTGATGTCTGTTGGATCCCTCCCGGATACAACAGAGGTACACAGTGCCAGTCCAACACAGGAAATCAACTATATTTAAAAGCCTGTTTAAAGTGCCTGCAATAAATAGTTCTATAATACCAATGTATGAACTGATGATGTGAACACTTGGAGCTGAACATCTCACTTCTATGTCAAAATGAAACACTGCAATCAAAACCTGACAATCATCTTTCAAAATTGCATTTCTTTAACAAAACCATACACAAATGCACCATCTGAATGACTCTTTCAAAGCAGCAACAACACACTGATGAACTTAACACAAAACACTGCTGTCTTTACAACTTAGTATATCTTTTTAATTTTATCATACAGGCTTCACACAACACAGAAATATAACATTTTCAGAAAACACTTAATTTTACCAGAAGAGGGTTTCACAAAACAGTAGAATTTACAGTTTGTAGCTGCATCAAAGTCAAAGACTCTGTCACAGAACATGTTTACACTCAACTGTGAATATAGTGTAAAATAACTCTGGTGTAAAAAACACAGGTGTCTACATTCTCATACAGGGAGGGGGCTGGTGGTGGGTTGGGACACAACAGACACTGACCCCAGAATGGGGGCGCTACATTGACAACACACGGGATTGGCTGCCATCACTCTACACTCTATTACTCTACAGTACAGTGATACTTCCACATATTCATAGAGAAGGTCTTTGACTCTAACACTGTTACTCTCATATGGAAGCCTTACTTATCGTAAGGTGGTGTTCACTCAAGATATGGCAGTGTCGATGTACTGAAAAGAACAGTCTAGAAAGTTGAAGACCTGTTCTCCAGTCTCAATGTCCATATTATGGATGCTACTCTATAGTGACTGAGGTTGGGCTGGACTCTCTGCTCAGCCTCCTTCAGTGTCAGGCCATGATTTATGACATCCAAGGTCCACAAGAGTGGATCTAATGTCAGCTGAAAAATGTGTCCGTCTATTGCCAGGTCCTCTCTGTCCACCTGATCCTATTCCTCTCACTTTCACTGCTAGTTTTGTTTTGGAAATTCTTGCACTTCCTGTTTTATTTTGTAATTTGGTTCCTTGTTTGTCTGTGTTTTTGCGTCATGTCTTGGTCTTGTTTCTGTGTAGTGATTGTCTGCCCCGCCCTAATGTGTTTCACCTGTGTGCAATCACCTTGCCTCCTGTGTCTATATAGTCTTTGTGCTCCCCTTTGTCTATGTTGGTTCGTCTGTTGTCTTTCTGTCTGTTCATGTCATGTTCAAGTCTGGATTTTGCTAAATAAACCTGCCTGCACCGTCTCCCATGCGTTGGCTGCATCTGGGTTCAACTTATACTGCAAACCTGACAGTAGATAAAATGACTTTCTCATAAAACACATGGAGAATGAACTGACTGTGTTCCAGTCCGATCTGTGAAGTATTTTAGCCTCTTTCAGCAAATCATTGTGGTTTTCAGAAAACTCTGCTCTCATCAACTCATCTCATTTTTGTATTTTTGTTCAGAAAGGACAGAAGCTGAGAAAAACTGTACTATAACAAGACAATTATTACTTTGTTTTCGAGATAATTGAATAATTATCTTATCATATATTGAGAAAACAAAGCTCCGTTAACAAGATGTTATCAGGAGAAAATTTTGGCAAAAAGTTGGAAAGATATTCACAGATTTGAACTTCCCGGTTCAATTACTGAATACTAACAGAAACAACGCCTCTTTCCTACTGTGTTAAGGTAGACAACAAGCTACATCCTACTTTTAATCAAAATGAGCCGTTCTCTCAGCTGGAGGAATAACATTGATCTCTATGAGTAGCAAGCTGTGATATTGAAAACAGATATGAGTTAACATTCAGTAACCAGAAGTGGACAAAGGACACAGCTACATTACTTGAGTCAAAGTATAGATCCTCCAAATATTACTACAATACAAGTGAAAGTTGTTCAAATTTTTCTGGAGTACTGGAGTAATTGATTTTTAAAAAATACTTAAGTATTCAAACGTACATTTTTTTTTTTATGTCAACTCATTGTTGTATTTTTCCACATTTACAGAACCTTATGACTCTGAAACAACCTACTGACTGTCTAACTGACTGACTGTATAACCTGTAGAATAAAAAACTTGCAGGATATGATACAAATTCTGTAGAAATAGCCATGAGTCCCAACTAAGCTGTCTGTTGAAAAGTTTATCTGGAATTAAATAAACGTTACATATCTCAACATGTTTTGAAGAATGATGAAGTTTGGTTGTGGTTAACTCAACAAATATTTAAAACTAAATAAATCTTTCTTGATTTATCCACATTTGTCAAGACGAAAAATAAACATGATAGCACGTGGACAAATGTCCTGTCCAGGTGCCCACTGGCAGTGTTTGTTATGAAAGAAATGGGGAAGTGTTCTGCCTTACCTCCTGAGATGAACACAGTGTATAGTCTATCACATTTTCAAAATAAAATAAAATTCATTCCGCTGACTAAAAGCTCTGCTTCAAAGTAAGAGTACTTCATAGCAATGCAGTGGAGTCAAAAGTACAATATATGTTTTTAAATGTAGTGGACTGTTGAAGTATAACCAACAGGAGACCATTGGTGTTTGACAAGATTTTTGTGACACCACAGTGCATAAGAGTGAAGTTATTGAATATTAACTAATATATATTTTCCATATTGCACTTTGTAGACGGTCCCTGAGCACTTGACTCTCAGCCAGCTGCACATTAATTCCTCCAGCTTGGAGGACCCCTCCTTTTGTTGAAAACTAAGTAGTAGCTCATTGTCAACCTTAACACAGTAGGAAAGAGGAATTTCTGTTATTACAACGTTTCGGTCATGTGAATATCTTTCCTACTTTACCTAAGTATAATTATCTCGTTATCTCAGGATACCAAAAAATCATTTTAACCTGATTATATCTTGGCATCTCTGGATAATAAAAAAATAATTTTCTCCTGTTCATATCTCATTATCTTAGGATAACTAGCTTTGTTATCCTGAAATAACGGGATTAGAAATATTTGCGAGTATGGCTTTTCCCGGCTTCTGTAAGAAAGAAAGTTTTAATTTGATTATTAATCTGTGATACTACTCCTCACAGAGTTTTGGGACTGGAAACTTGTTAGTAGATAGCAACACACAACTTTAATTTCTCCTTGACGGAGTAAATGTCAGGTTTTGCCATGACTTGGTGAGTTGAGACCCTTAGATGTATGAACAGCCAGTGTCATCGATTAAGCTAGTGCTACTCATTGCAACTCTGAAAGATAAATCTTTTCCTGTGAAATGTAGTTAAAGCTGTAACTATAACGAACCTCTGTGAAATTTATGCTAGTTGTAAAAAAAAATTGATGATTGTGTGAAGTGTGATGATTTCTATGGGTGCTGTGTGTGCCACACATGGTTACATTGGCTATAAAAATTTAATGCACGCATAAAGATTTCTTGACTGTAATTTCCACGTGGTGCAATGCATAGGCGCCAATTTATGTTTTTGCCCGTGGGTGCCCAAATTAAATGAATACCAACAAGGTGATGATTGTCACAAAATCCCTTTTACTTCATGAATAGTCACCAACCGCAACGAAATACGACACCGCTCTGCTACAAATTATAGTCTGGAGGCAGTAATATTTGACGTTACATGCACACTGGCCACAGCATTATACTACGTCGCTTGCGTGTATAACTGTATAACCGATAACAACACAAAAGCAAGAAATACACAACTTGGTATTCATCACGCAGTATTTACATACAAATTGACCACATTAACAAATATTCATTAAGCAGTATTAATTAACACTCAGCACATTCACAATACAGTGCGTATTTTTCAGTACAGGAAACAATGTAACTATGACTACATTACATCATACGCAAAACACATTTTTGACACATGAAATCTCCAGCCTACTGTTAAAGAAAGAAAGAAAAATATTTGAGTCACTCACTCACCATGGCTACTGTCTATTTCCGAAGGAGGAACGTGTTTTTTCTGACAGCTGTGCGCGTAATGAAGTCATCAGCAATGGCATCCAGGTGTCGGCTCCTTGTAATGTTTTTGTGACAGTTCAATACCGCAAGGTGATTGAGTCTTCCCTGTCCCATCGTGGCGCGTAGATAAGTTTTAAGTCGCCGCAGGCCTGAGAAAGACCTTTCTGATGTGCAGGAGGTCACAGGAACAGTGAGTCCAAGATTGATTAGTTTGGTGAGTTCTGGAAGCAGGGCCCGCAAGTGTCAGCCTGCCTTTATCCAGATCATCTCCATGAAACTCCACGATGCTCCCACAGTCGCCCTTTCCCGTCACAAAATCCTCAATACTGCACATGTGTTTGAATGCAGCTTGACTGAACCTGCAATCCAAAGATGATGTTGCAGTGTCCATTACCTGATAAAACTGCTGTCTGTACATGGCCTCTGGTGACTGGAAACTGTGTGATTGTGCTCTTCCATCATTCAGTTGATGTGGAGTTTTTCTGGGCCTTGGCAGGGCTGGGCCCTCAACATTGAGGACATCAGCAGCTGCAGTTGTGTTTTTTCAAAAATCTTCAAATCCGTTTTCACAAAGATGTTTGATGTCCTCACGCAGTAGTTCAATGAGCTGCAGAGCTTTCTGTGAATGCAGTTGGCTGTGTTGCAGTGCGCGATTGGCTGTTTCTGCGCGCAGAAAAAACATCAACATCAGCTCCAGTGAGAAAAATGTACTGAACTTCTGCAGGTGCTGAAGTAAACCATTTGCTTTGCCGCCTGCGTCACTTTTATTGCGCACTGTAATTTGAAGCAATTAACTGTAGCGAAGCAGCTTTCACTGTCCAGCGCGTTGGGCGCAGAGGGCGCAGAGATGGCCCGTCTGCACATTGGAAATCCTGAAACCAAGCGAGTCCTTTTGGTGAATTTCGTATCAGTGTTATCAGCTCACGAATGAGTGACATTCGCAATGTTATGGGCGACATGCTGTATGACCAAGTTCATCACATGTGCCATACAGTGGACGTAAAGCGCGCAAGGCTCCTGTTCTTTTACGCGTGCCTGCAGACCATTTCGGATCCCTGACATATTCGATGTGCCATCATAACACTGACCTCTGAAATTTTTGATAGGCAGGGAAAGTCTCAGCAGTACATCCTTAAACAGGTCGAAAAGTGCATCCCTGGTTGTGCTAGCGGTCTGGTAAAATCCTATGAAAAGTTCCTCTATTTCCAAACATTCAGTAACAACACAGAAGCACACAGACACCTGTTCCTTGACGGTGATGTCCGCTGTCTCGTCCATGATTATGGAGAAAAACTCAGCACGCTTTATCTCCTCTATTAGTGTTCGCAGAACATCATGTACAAACAGTTCAGTCATTTCATTGAGAATGTCATGAGAAAGCCACTTTGACTCATTGCGAGCAAGCCAGGACTGTAGTTCTGGGATGTCTTGTGCGCGCAAGTTTAGCAGCTGTCTCAAGTTTGACTCTGTGTCCACATGACCCTGAATGGCTAGTCCTTGACACGCCAGATATTGTACTGAAGACAAAATACTCATCAACGCAGTTCTTGCTTCAGCCATTTGCTTTTGCTTGGCGGCAGAGAGAGCAGTTGCTACATTAACTCCCGAATTAGCAGCACTTGTGATGCTAGCAGCAGCTCGATGAACATTTGACTTCTCGTGGCATCGAAATCTTTCCATTGCTTTACCCAACTGCAAAAGCCATCTTTTACAAAAGCCTTGTAAGAATCCATGTCACGTCCTGTACACGGTAATGGGGCATGCATTTTGTCAGCAGCATAACATACTTCACAGAGCACTTTGTTTCTTGATGCGTCGTAGGTAATCCACAGAAATCTAGCTTTCCAGCTAGCTTTCCAGCTAGCTTGGTACTTTCTTCCCTGCTGACCCTTGCTGCTGTCCATGTCGCTGTTGCTACCGCTGCTGCCACCACTGCTGCTACTGCTGCTACTGCTGCTGGGAGCATTGGTGGTGGTGGTAGACTCTGGTAGACTTTCTCTTGTTTTTTTAATAACAAACTTGTCCAATTTTAACCGCTGATAAGCAACCGAACTTCACATTTTGCTGTATGTCTATGAACGCGATGGACCGCTGCTTAGCGATAGCCAATAGCTGTCCGACTGATATCATTGGCTGTTGGCTGACTACACGCACAGAGCTATAATAATTTTAATTGGATAATGCGATTCAAATAGTTACAGATCCTTTTAAAGATGCAGTTTTATATTAATTTATTCATTTAGTTTTTGATCAGCCATCTCGATTGGCCAGTGGGTGCTCAAACTTTTCAGTGAGTGCTTGAGCCCCGGAGCACCCATGGGATCGGCGTCTATGGCGCCATGCGGCTACCATTTTGAGGCTTCTGGAGAGCCATGTACTTCATTGCTTTGGTAAGAAATCCTTTATCGATGTTTATTATTTGAGAAGGAAAGTGTGCAAACTTAAAAAAAAAAATGCTAATGTCAAAAGTTGTTATTTTGATGAATTAAGAAAGAAGTCAGACATGGTTTTGAATATTTTTTCTGACTGCTTCATGCAGGTCAGGTTTTTTGTTTGTTGAGCAGCTATTAACAGAGGATGGCTAGCCCCAAACCAGGATTCATCATGCCGAGTACAACACTAAAAGTTGTTGCAGGAAACATGATTTTCAGCTATACTGCTAGCTTAACACAAATATTTTCCATTATAGCATTGGCAGAGGAACAGGCAGGTTCTTGTGTTTGGCAGGATTTAATTAAAGAAAATATCTTAATTTGTAAAATTGTGAGAGAGCAAAAATACAAACAAATAAGTACTTTTGTAAGTACAAAATAACATTACTAATACTTACGTGCAGTAAAGATATTTCAGATAAACCAATGCAAACAGGCAGTACATAAATGTATGCAATAGAAATGCAAATATGATTGTAAATAATGTTTATAAAGCACCAATGCTTCAACCATCTAACACATCTGTATTCGGTCCACAATAAAGTAATTATCATCAAACATATTGTAATTAAACCCAAAACTACTGACATAAACATGCAACTCCAAAATCGGGTCAAAAACAGACTAAAATCATACAGTGTATGCCCAGCTTAATCCGTACAAAATAAAGAAAAGATACAGATGGGCATCAAACAGTCTGCAGCAATAAGAGGAAGCAATGATCAGTGAAGAAATCCAGTCTCTTCTAGATTCCTTTCTGGTCCAGATCTACTCTTAGCATCTGCCACATATTTGATCAAATGGCTTCATTATCAAACTTAAAATGTCAAAGAAATCAAAACAACCAAAGAAAATTAACAAGGATAAGTGGTTTGATTCATACTGCAAAACCATTAGGAAGTTATAAGAAAAGTCTCAAACCAAAAACACGGAAATCCAGACAGCCAAGAGCTCCGCCTTGGTTACTGTGAGACTCTAAAACAATATAAAAACACATTGAGAGCAAAAAAAAGAACAATATCTACAAAACCAATTACAATCAATAGAAGAGTCTCTTG
The DNA here is from genome assembly GCF_002260705.1 of Seriola dumerili. Lineage (NCBI taxonomy): Eukaryota > Metazoa > Chordata > Actinopteri > Carangiformes > Carangidae > Seriola > Seriola dumerili. The sequence continues at coordinate 375,072 of NW_019174280.1, read as the reverse complement.
GGTGAAATACATTCTGGGAAAACTGGAACTCATTTACCTAGGAACATTACAACAAACAGTTAATTCAAACTGGAGATACTTGGAAAAATCATTTTGAAGATCTCTATAGAAAACCAGAGTTTTGCAAAAGTATTCTCCAGCTACAAAGAAAAAGCCCAGACTGCCTGCAGGGCTGAATTAGGCCAATAAAGATTCAAAAAAGAGTTCTCAAATTGTGATTCTATATTTAAAAGAGTAACCCTACCTCTTAACATTGTAGTGCCCTTGCCTGCCAAGAGTTTAACATAGAAAGGAGTCCCCTCAGCCAAGTGGTCCTGAGGCTAGCTGACCTTTCACCCTCTGACATCACAAACCCTGGCCAGCTTCAGAGCAGTTACAATATCACTCAGAAGATTAGACCAAACGAAATTATAACTAACGAAAAAGAAAAATACGTCGGCTTTTGGAACAATATTAAATGCTCACAACACAATACATATTTGGCCCTAAACACACAGTATTCTGTGGCAGACTACCTGACCACAGTAACTGCTAAGAACTTAAGAAAGACACTGACAATGTACAGACTGAGTTAGAAGAGAGGACAGGCTGTGCTGTCACTGAGCTGTAGAGACAGAATTACTTTTCCTGACACACTGTCAAAAATGTACAAACATGAGGGAGGAATTCTTCACAAAATTTAAACAAAAATGCCCCGTATTTAACTATTTAACAGACAGGGAGAAATTACCCATCATTCTGGGGGAAAAGAAAGATTGACAGTGTTGGCTGCTAAATATGTCATGTCCTGTCATAATAGAAGACAGCTATATGTTAAATATAGCTGAAAACCGCTTCTACTTATATGTATGTATATGTTTATGTATGCATATATTTGCATATGTATATATGTGTGTATATGTGTATAAGTATATGTGAATATGTATATATTTTTTTTCTTTTATTTATTTCATTATCAATTTATTCTATTTAACACTTATATTGTATTTGATTATATTAATATTTTTATTGTACTTTCTTTGATTTTTTAAATTCCTTTCCATTTAATTCCATTGAATGATTGTAATTGTGCTTAGGCAACACATTGAAAATGTTAAATTGAAAAATTGAAATTGAAATTGAGAGACCTGAGCTAGGTATAACAATAAGCCTTATCAAAGAGGACAGTTGTAATAAATACTGACAAGCAGCAACATTTTATACTGACATTTTTAATTTAGCAGAGAACTTTTGCCTCACTCTTGATGCCTTTGAAGAATCAAGCTGACAACCTTCAACCTTCATCAGTGTTGCACAGAGCTGGATTCAAACATGCAAAGTGATCCACATCTGTGTCTGTGTTCCAAAGCCACAAAAGACCTTCAAACCATAACAGGAAACAGTTTGAAGCAAACCTGAAGCCAGATGATTTTTCTTCTCACTCTACAATGTTCTTAAGAAACACAAAAACATCTCTTGAGAAAGTTCATGTTGACCTTGAAGGGATATAAACGGTATACTGTTCACAATGACCTACAAGTATTTCACTTGGTATGTTATTGATTTAAAAACTTGTATCTGATATTTAGCTTTGCAATGATCCTTAGTTGTTGTTTGACTGTGTTAATTTTCAAAAATTAACACAGCCAAATGACAACTGCAGTAAGTGAAGGCACATTCTTCTTTAAACATGTAAATGTCACGGTGAGGTCAAGTTGGGTTTTTGTCCTGTCTCCGTGCTTTGTCTTGTCATTTCCTGTTTTATTTTGAAAAGTAACTCTCCTGTCGTTTCAGGTCACTTGCCCTTCCTCACGTGTCACCGGTCTGATTGTCTTCCGATTCCCGATTGTGTCCACCTGTTCCCCATTACCCCCATGTGTTCAAATAGTCTGCGTCTCCCTTTGTCTTGTGCCAGTGTGTTCGTCTTCGTTCATGTGCGTTCACCCCAGCCTTATCACAGTTTGGACCATAGTTGTTGTCACAGATTTTGTCGGATTCCTCCAAGAGAGAGATTTTTGTTGTAAGTTTTATATCTTAGTTTTGTTTCCATAGTTAATGCTTTCACAGCTTTTTGTTTCCTCCCTGTGGAGCGATTATTATTTACTTACCTTTTCATATAATAGTGCCTCCAGTTTTCAGGAGAGTTTTTGTTATTTCTATTTTATTTTTTGTTACTTCTTTTTCCTCCGTAGCAGGAGTGATTTTCTGTTAACGTTTTATATAGTCTTTGGGTTTCCTCCCTTATTGGAGCGATTATTATTTTGGTAATTTGTTCTACCACGCTTCTTCTTTAAGAAGTGCGTCAGAGTAAATATTTCATAGCCTGCTTTTATTTCTCTGTCTTGGAGTTAAGAACCTGATTTCCCAAATAAAGACTCTGATACCCTGCATCTGCGTCCTGCGTCTAAGCCTGGTCGTGACAATAAATGCATTGTTAGAACTAAACAGTAATTGTAGCTTTGAATGAATTAAGTAATTGAATATATCTATAATGTATATTATTATAGATCAATATTCATGGAAATTTGTACGAATAACAAAAGTATCATTTTACATTACGTTTTAAAGTTTTCAGACCTCAGAAACAATCTTATTCAATGTTTTTTGATGTAAAAAAAGTAACTCACGGTTTTTAATGGAGGCGACTCGAGTATGTGGGGGGCGAGAGGGGTCAAGCTTTTGTGTTCTTTCATGCTTTTCGCGCGTTGACCTACCCGAGGCTGTAGCCGATGGAGCCACCGGTGCCGATGATGCGCCGGGGGTATATAATATACAGGTTATTAATATATATATATATAATTTTTTTTCTCTTAGTCTCATATTTAAGGGCCTTGATGCTGCTGTTACATTCTTTTGGTAAATTATTATACATCAACCAGGTCCAGGTGCTTGGGACCGGGATGATGGAGGTGAATAACAATGTGTTAAGCAGCTTAACAGAGAACATCCCTAATCTAACAGTTTCTGATTTGTGAAATTGTTGAGTATAAGTGTCTCTCTCTCTCTCTCTCTCAATGTCTGTGTATAGTGGAGAGTGGTTATTTGAGGAGTGGTGGTTCATGGACAGGACACGGCATAGATGAGGCCATCTGGTCTGGAGGTCAGACTCAGCTTCACCTGCACGCTGTTTGGCAGGTACTGAAGCAGGGCAGCTAACACACCAGGTAAAAAGTTACCTCACTGCACTCCTTTCACTCCCTCCTCTCACCAGGTAAATCCAGATAAAGACTCCAGTGTCAGTAAAGCAGACCGACTGCTGTTGTAGTAAACTTTCATTAACATGTACTCGGCATTATCAGTATGTACTCTGCATTATAAATATATAAACTCATGTATCAGCTATATCAACAGCTGAAGTGAGATTGCATGTGAGTCTGCCATTGCTGGAAGAAGTTTGTTATATCATCTAACCTGGAAGGTAGTAATAAAGTTATTTTTATATGGTTGAAAAGTCCCTGGAAATAATGGTGTCAGCAAAACATGGCCTAACAAGGCCCAGGTTGGGGAAATTTAGGGGATTTTTGGAAATATAACACCATTAACATGTCCTACTTGCCCCGTTTGGGGAAATCCAGGGAAGACTCGACACCATTGTTTCCAAGGCAATGATAGATTGTTTTTAGAAAAATACGTGGAGATCCCACCTGAGATCGAGGTATGATTTTACTATATAAGATGGTACATAGGCACTTTGTTTTCAGTACCGCACCTGGGTGATGGCTCGGGTTGTTCCTGTGAAAAGGAATAAACTCTATTGCATTGAACTCTGACCATCTCTGGTGAATTCTTTGAACATTTTGAGATTCCATTGTCTGTTCATAAGTGTTGTTAGTTATGTGTTGGTGAAGAGGTCCAGACTTAAACTCTGGCCCAAACCTGGAATTCTCCACTCCTACAGTGCTGCAGACCCAAACTGACATTTGAAAAATCTATACTTTTTTGAATGTTTCATTCAATTAACTGTTAGGTGTGTGCTACAGGTGTTGTTTACAATTATGGTATGGCAACAAGAAGTAATTTAAAGAAGTGTCTTACTCTGCCTCATCTCCTCATCTCCTCCAGCAGGATTATCCCAACACTAAATCCTGCAGGGGGCAGGTGTGAGGTCAGTTGTGGGGTCTGACCCCCTGATCTCTCAGCTGACCCCTGCAGGGTTGTAACCAATCCTCAGACCACCACACTGGTCACCAGTTGACCAAAGGAAGTTCTATGACTGGCCCATAGATCACTGAATGGTTTAGTCCTGGGATACTCCTGCTGGGGGAGATGAGGCAGAGTAAGACACTTCTTTAAATTACTTCTTGTTGCCATACCATAATTGTAAACAACACCTGTAGCACACACCTAACAGTTAATTGAATGAAACATTCAAAAAAGTATAGATTTTTCAAATGAGAGAGCAGAGAGAGACAGAAGACAGCAGGAGACTGAGAAGGGAGGAGAAGAAAAAAGGAGAATGTACACTGTCAACAGTAAGGAAAAGAGTACTCCTGGGCCCTGAGAGCTGACCAGTGTCTGTTGTTTGTTTTTTAGTAAAATTATAAAGAGAGTTGTATTTGAAAGAATGCACCTCAGAGCCTCTTGTCTTCTGATTGTCTCAATGACCTGTTGTTACTAAAACTCCAGAGAGAAGCTTGAGAGAGGCGATGTAAAACTACACTGAGATGGTTTTTGGTTCTTAAAACCACAAATATATCCTCTTATTGATCAACACTTCAAATAAAATAAGCTTTAAGACTCAGACATGAGACATGAGTAACTGATCATCTCACTCTGAGAGAGAAAGTGAGTAAACCAATTCATTTAATTTGTTGCTTTGTTGCAACAACATCAACAAAAAAAAACTAAATATGACACGGATCTTCATGCTTGAATCAAATGACTGACCCTGTCAGCACAGACATCACTGACATCTCCATCTTTGGTCCTCATGCTCACTGATATAATGTCACCTGTCAGTCAAACATCATGTAAGGTACTGGTGTGTTTGGTTGTTTTTGTAGAAACTGCCGCAGAGTGAAGGACCCTATAAAAGGCTGCAGACTGTTACAGGGTCAGAGTCAGGACTGAATGGTAAAATGAGTATTGGACTGTTAGTTCAGTGGATATCAAAGCTGCTGAAGCCAGGCTGACTTTAGTCACAGTGTCCCAAACCACTGGCCTACTTCACCTGAAAAACAATGAGACACAGAGGCAGCTGCAAATCCCATAATCCACACATGCTGCTACTGCTGGATGATTAAAGAAGCCAGACACAATCCCAGTCTGTGCTTTGAATAAACACCAATCCCAAATATGCCTAATGGTCTCGCAATCGAGGGACGGAGCCAGATGAAACGAGGACAAAGCCTGTTAAAGAGGACTTTACCAAACTGACTAAGGCTGTTAATCATAGACAGCAGACATTTGTCTGTAAGAGGAACACAAACTATTTTCAGAAGAATAGCAGAGGATCACACCTCCTCTGATCTGAACTCATACAAATAAAGAAGCTTTTATCATTTTCAGTTCATTAACAACATCAAATGTGTTCTTGGCTGAATGATGTTAACCCAGTGACTCCACATACCAACATCATGTACATTAAACATTCAGGGATCAAATCCCCCAATTTAAACAACAGAAAACAGACGGGCATATTCCTTCATCCTCTCTCGCTGCAGATAGACAGGGTTTTACTTGTCCAAAAGGTCTCTGGAATGGACTCTCTGACCTTATCTCTGCTATAAAGCCAAAGTTCCCATTTCTTCATGAGAATCATCGTCATTGAACACACACACACACACACACACACACACACACACACACACACACACACACACACACACACACACACACACACACACAGTCACTACTGGTTAAAGGGGAACAGGAGGAGTGTAGATGAGGTTTTGATGAACAGATTTCACCCACAACCATGTTAATAAGATCGTATTATCATTATAGTAATTCATTTACTTTCATTTAATCTGCGATGTTGAGCAATGGTGGATTTAGGCTATGTCCACACTACCATATTGTCATTTGAAAACTGAGCTTTCAAACGAAAAAAAATCTGTCTAGAGACTATCACACCTGAAAACACACATACATGAACATTAACATACACTGGGCATGTAAGAGCCAGTTTAGTAAGGAAGCAGATTTTCTTCTCTGCAGTGGATTAGTTGTAAAAAATACCCTGAACAAGGAACAACAAAGACAGTTGTAGCATTAAAATAGAGAATGTAACTGAACAACAGCTGCTAGCAAAGACAAAAAGGTCAGTAACACTGTAATTCACTGTAATCATGTTGTATTCACCACTGTTAGTTGAGGGCCAATCAGGAGAGACCATGGGTGTCTCTATGTCATTGTTTCCAAAAGCCTGTTTCTGTCCCTTCAGACTATAACACAATCCAAGAGTTTTCAAAATAAAACACAACCCCAGCATTTTGTAGGTGTAAGTGTAGACCTCTTCATCAACACATAACTTTCAACAAAGCAGCACTTTTACTGGAGTCAAAAAAGATACATGCCAGATGTCCAGAAATCCCCTAACTTCCCCCACCCTTGGCCAAGGCTGCTCTCTAACACTTATTTCCAGGTCCCTTCAGATATAAATTAAAAATAAAAAAAATCTCCAGATTCCATTCTATAAGAAACTTACTTAAGCAAAGGCTGGTTCACATACAAATCTAACCTCAGTTAAAAAAAAATATAGCTGTTACACAGCAACAATACAGTATATAAGTTTAACATTCAATATATTTATAATGCATAGTATATTTTAGTGAAAATTTACTACATTTCCCCCCTTTGGGACTAACTAGTCACACATTCACACATTATCCAGTGAAGCCATTGCTAGGGTACAACAGTTGACTGGTGACAATTGTCATGATCTGTGTCTGGTTGTGTTTAGTTTTCTGTCTTGTGTCTATGTTGTCTCGTCACTTCCTGTTTTATTTTGACATTTGACTCTCCTTTCATTTCAGGTAACTTGCCCTTCCTCCTGGTGTCTCCTGTTGGTCTGATTGTCTTCCCCGCCCTGATTGTTTCCACCTGTTCCCCATTACCTTGTGTATATTTGTCTGCGTTTTCCTTTGTTCTGTGCCAGTTCGTCTTGTTCTGTATCCATGAACCTCCCGGCCCCACACTCCATGTCGTTGTTGATTCAGGTCTTGTTCCTTGTTACTTTGTTTAGTTTTTCCTCATAAGAGTCTTTTGGTTCTCTGGCGTTTGCCATTTGTTCCTCTCAGAGTGATTTTCTTTTGTCTCCTCTAGTTTGTTACTTTGATACTTTGTGCTTAGTCACGTTATTGTTTGTTACTTTGTTGTTTCCTCATAAGAGTGATTTTCTTTTGTACTTTGTTAATAAATATCATTTTGTTGAACTTTTTGAGTCGTGCATTTGGGTCCTGTCCAAGTTCGAGTCTGACAACAATAGCAATCATCGGGACAACAGTCCATACATAACAGGTTTAAACATAAGCATATAAAGGGTTGCAAATGGATCCTTTATAGGGGCAGATTTAGTCAGTTTGAGGCCTAAGGCAAACACAGGCATAGGGCCCTATGATCTCTTCTTCTCCCCCTTTTTCAATCCTTATTATAGTTATTTTTTGGGGCATTTTTTCCTTTATTCAGATAGTGAAGTGAGAGACAGACAGGAAAGTCAGGGAGAGAGAGAGGAGATGACATGCAGCAAAGGGCCATGAGTCAGATTTGAACCCATGGCCACTGCAGTTGGGACAAAGGCCATGCGCTCTACCAGGTGAACCACCGAGGCGCCCCTTCCAATCCTTACTTATCTCAAAAAAATGTTTACTTTCTACGTAACTTCTTCTCTTCAACAGTCTTCATACATCTATGATCTCCAGATATCCAGAATTGAGTCTGTAAAAAAACATATTCATGAAACAAATCACTCAACTCACTTCTCATAAATAACATGATCTCTGTACATTAAGTTTGTACTTTATTTTCCATTCACATGGAAGATCTGTCATTGATTGTCATCATTTACCTTGTTTTTCCAGCAAGTTCTCTGATAGAAGTTGTTTATGGTCTACTTCCATCTTCTTTCTTCCATCTTGTGTTACTAATGTGATATGACACATAAGAAGAGAGGTATAGAGAGATAAGAGGTCAATTATAGAGACACAAAAACTGAAAGGTATTTTTTATTTACATTGGTTGACTTTCTCTTGCTTTCTCTCCCTAATCAACACAGCTTTAGTGGGTGGGGAACATGTGAAGGGTAATCTTGGGGTTGCTGTACTGCATCAAGAGAACAGTGATGGATCATGGATTGAGGTACAGTTGAGTTACAGTTGAGGTACATCATATGCCATGAGGCAATAGTGTGTGGCTGGGAGGTAAAAGTTAGATGGCCTTACAAATTTTTGACTCTGAGCCTTGGCATCACCAAATCTTGTTTCACTAACTCCATATCCAGTGTTGACATGAGGTATGTCTTAAACAGTTTCAATGATGAGAAACTTCTCTCACCTGAAGCTAATGTCACAGGGAAAGTGAGATGAAGTCTGAGAGCTATACTCAAATTTGAGTAGATGTCACGGATGTTCTCCTTATATATATATAATCAAGCATTTCAGATGAGATATGTGCAGGGAAGGATGTAACTGCACCCTTTATCTCAAGCTTCAGGTCCTCTGCATCAATGTCATCCATTCTCTGCTCCAATCTGTAGCAGCATTCATCCAGCTTCCCTTCCTTCTCAGTGCTTCTCATTATGTCAGTGGAGTAGAGAAATCCATACAGCTCATAGATGGCTTCCATGTGTGAAAATCTGTCCTCTAATGACAAGGGGTGTATCTATAAGAGACAGGAAGAACTCTCTTTTGAAGAGATCTTCTGCAGTTGACTGAATTTGCTCTCTTCTTGCATATTAAAACTGTCTTGCTGTTTTTCTCTGACGCACCTCTGGCCAGCTCATCCCCATCTCAAGTCTCTCTGCGATCTCCCTGGCATCTGTTTTGGCTGAGTTAAATCCATGATCTCAAAATTCCTGAAGGAATTCTGTCACTGCCCTGATTTCTTTCCTCACTGTCTTGACTGAAATTTTGGGACTTTACAGGATCTTGCTCACTTTATTTATTGGGAACAACACATTGTACCACACAATGGTACCTACCACAAAAGGCCATCTCTACATCTCCTGACAGACACTTCCAGCTGTTGAGACCGCATTGGCATTCCGTTTCTATGCCATATTCCTTTAGAGCAATCAATGGCCTCACAACTTCAGTCAGCTGGTAACAAACTGCTTTAACTTAAAACGTATTTTTACCCCTTAACTTTCAGTTAGCTTCCTATTCTCTTACAAACTCAGGCTTTGTACCTGTTGCCATCCTACCACTGGCGGGTGGGCCTCAGTCTCAATAAATCAGTAAACTCAGTACAATATAGTCCAGGTTGTTCTGCTGACGAGATCACTGTAAACTTTCTGAATATCACTGCATCATTCTAACCGTTGCTTTTTCCCTCAAGCACATGAAGCGCCCAGGCTGTGTGCCTCTCTCTCTCCGTTCTCCTTCTCTATCTCCTCCCTGTTACTCTCCGCAGGTCCTCCCGCCTCCAGAGCTGTAGAGTCTGGACCTGCAACTGCAAATGCTTCCAAGATCCTGTTTAATACCTGGTGCTAAAGCTGCTAAAATTTACTATAATTAATAATGATTATTATTAGCTGTCATTACTATTTTTATCAGTAGGAGCACTACAGTTGCCATTTTATTACTATTGCTGTTACTGTCGCTACTGTCACTATTATTATATTGCTATCACTGTACGTTCTTGTTCTTTTCCTCTGTGCTCTCTCCTGCTCTCTCTCTCTCTCTCTCTCTCCAACCCAACTGGCCGAGGCAGATGGCAGCCCACCCTGAGTCCGGTCCTGCTTCTGCCTCTTAAAAGGAAGTTTTTCCTTGCCACTATCGCCTACTGCTTGCTCTTGGTGGGAATTGTGGAGTCTCTGTTTATTATTTTAATTATTATTTATTATAAAGGGAAGGTCTAGACCTGCTCTATTTGGAAAGTGCCTAGAAATAACATATGTTGTGAATTGGCGATATACAAATAAAAATGGACTTGACTTGACTTTAGCAGCTTCAACTCGACACTCCCACCTGGTTGACAATGTAACACTCACCTGGAAACCTGTACTCTGTTGAGAAACCCCTGACTCCAGACATGCGCTCACGAATGCCCCTGAACCTCCTCTCCCCTGAAACCAGCCCCAGCGCCAGCAAAAGCCAAAGCCCCCCCAACAGACTTATATTAGCCAGCTTCAGCTAAGACAGTTTCAAATTCTTAACCTTTGTAAACAAACATCCTTTTACTTGCAAATTCCCTCACCCCTGTTTCTGTGTCTGCACTGTTGGTCCAGTCTTTTAAACTTAATCTAACATGCCCTTTCCAACCACACTGACTGCTCAAACAGATCAGCTCTGTCCTGTGCCTCTATTAGAGAAGATAGAGTTGTTACAGGGTCACAATCTTCAGCTACCAACAATAGGCCCAAAGCAGAGCCAACAGCTGCACACTTTGCAACTTCATCTGCCAAGTTATTGGCCTTGGCATTCAAAGAGTCTGTCCTTTGATGTGCTGGACACTTAATGATAGCGACATCTTTAGGGAGGTGCATTGCATCTACAGAGCAGAGACAGCTTCCCTGTGTGGGACTGGGGTGCCATCAGCTCTAAGAAAACCTCTCTGCTTCCAAATGTTTCCATGTATGTGACACACACCATATGCATGAGCTGAGTCTGTGTGTACATTAAGACGCTTTCCTCGTGCTAACTTAGATACCTCTGTTAAAGCTTTTATTTCTGCAAGCTGTGCAAGACATGGTTGTACAACTTTGGATGCTTTCCGTAAAGATGTTATCATTATCTAATTGTACTTAACCAGCATGGTTTCCTGTAGCATCCTTGAAACAGGAGCCATCTACAAACAATGTGAGATCTGCTGTGATTGCTTGATTATACAGATCAGAACAGAAAGTGTCTGTTGTTTGGATAACAGTCATGCGCCACTCCATCTATAGGTAACACCATCCTAGTTGCAGGATTTACTGTGTTGCATCTTTGGATGGTGAGTTCAGGTGCTGAAAGTGTAATTTCATAACCTGTTCTTGAGTTAGAGCGAACCGTAGGCTTGTGAGCAAGGCATGGAGCAATTGGTGAGATGTGTATAGGATGACCTTGTGTCTCATGGTCAAAACTGAGGCCTTTTGAAAAGCAAAGGCTGCTGCTGCCAATCCCTGATAACAGGGTGACAATTATCCAATTTGTTGCTGTAGTAGGCTAATGGCTGTTTACCTGCTGGTGTATCTTGCATCAATCTGCACTTGCATATCCAACATATACATGAAATGGCTTAGAGTAGTCGGAGTTACCCAGTGCGGGGGCAGATTGCAGGTCTCCTTTTAGTGCATGGAAGGCTCCTTCCACCTCCTCTGTCCACTGTAGTTGGGTTGAGTTGTTTGTTTGTCCTGCTGCCCATATTAGGGCTCTCAATGGTGGTATTTTGACAGCATAGTCACAAAGCCATGGACAACTGAACCCTGCTATCCCCATAAAAGAGAGCATTTGTCCCACTGTTTGTGGTTTTGGAGCTTTAACAATAGCTTCTGGCTGTGAGTGGGCAATTATTATCTTATCCCCACCTAGCCGTCTCCCTAGGTATTCAACTTCTATTTGACTAAATTGAAGTTTTTCCTTACTGATTTTGTGTCCTCCTTTTGCCAGTGCAATTAGCACTGCAATGGAGTCTTTTTCACACTGTTGTTTTGTGGGACTACAAATTAACAACTCATCCAAGTACTGAATTACAACATCTTAGTGCTGTAGGTCTTGTGTTAGCATCCTGTTAAAAATAGTTGGGCTTTCTAAAAAAAATATGTGTATTGTTGACTTTGATAAGTGAATGCAAACAGATGTTGTGAATCTGGATGCAGTGGCACACGGAAAAAGGCTGAACATAGGTCAATGACTATATACCAGCGTGTATCAGGTGGAATATTTGAGAGCAGTGTATGGGGGTCTGGAACCACAGGTGTCTCAGCATCAACAATGTAATTGATAGCTCTAAGGTCGTGCATTAATCGATAATCATTAGAAAAATGGAAGTATTGCAGGGGCTTTTTGTTTTTACCAAAACCTCTGCCTCCATCAGGCCCTGAATTATGGGCTTGATTCCTTGTATAGCATGCTGCTTCAGGTGGATATTGTTCTTTGAACAGCAATTTGGGTCCTAGCTTGAGCTTAATATGTATAGGTTGCGCTAGTGTAATCTTACCTATGTCAATCTTAAATTTTGACCATACTTCCTGCGCATCCGTGTAAGAGTTCTTTTGTTCATTATAACCTTTTCTGCTACCCCTTCATCACATGCTCTCAATGATATTCTGATATACTGCTTTCCTGATGAGATGTGGATGTGCTTATTCTCAGTAGGTTTCCACTCTTGTATTTGTGAAGCTGCTTTCACCATTGGACCAAGGTCATGGGATTCATGTCCTTTTGTCACTAACAGTTTGACATGTGGGGTGGAGTTGCACACTTGGAACTAGTCTTGTAATTCAGGTGGAAAAGTCACAGCAGCAGCTATTGTAGTAAATTTTCACTAAAATATACTATGAATTATAAATATACGGAATTTTAAACTTACATATCCAACAAAATAGCTATATTCACAACTGAGGTTAGATTTGTATGTGAACCAGCCTTTGCTGGAGCAGGATTGCTACAGAATGGAACCTGGAGTGAATAGTTAAAAGTAAAAAAAAATGAACTGAAGGGCCCTGGGAGCAATGGTGCTGGAGTAGCAGCTGTAGCGAGACCCAGATTGAGGATATCTAGGAGACTTAGGTTGAGGATGGATAGGAGGCCTCTGGACATCTGGCACTACAACTATGCCCTGGCATGCCTGGTTTGGGGAAATTCCACATGGGGCTCGACACCATTGTTCCCATTGCGTTGATAAGTTCGCTTTAGAAAATAGATGGAGAACCCACCTAAGAAGGAACTATATATAATGGTGCACAGACACTCTGTCTTCAGTTCAGATCCGGATCTGATCTCGCGTTTGTTCCTGTGAAAGAATAAATTCTATTGCATTGAACTCTGACCATCTTCAGTGACTTCTTTTTTTAATCTTTTTTGACTCCAGTAAAAGTGTAGTTTTGTTTGAAAGTTAAGTGTTGGTGAAAAGGTGTAGACTTCGACTCTGGCCCGGACATGGACTTTTTTTCTCCAATGTAAATTGACAAGCCAGCCAGGAGAGACAGAAGCCTGAGGAGTCCTGCCTGGGAGGATCAGCCTGCATCTCATACTGTCAGTTGGCCACAAAACTTCAGAGGTAAGCAGAGCCGTTTTAATTTCTGCAAATTCTGATTGTGTCTGAGTGCGGGTCTCCACTCAGGTGAGGTAAATCAGAATGTCTGTTCTCTAAAGAACTTAGTCAAAATTATTGAAAAGTAAAAGAGAAATTAAGCATGAAAGTGTTTAAATTTAAATACAGTCACCAACACTAATGCAACTAAAACAGTGAATACACTAAAGCAGGGGTGTCAAACGTACGGCCCGCCAGGGGGTTTAGTCCGGCCCGGGGGTTTAATTTGCATTATTAAAAAAAAGAATAAACTTCATTTTCTTTAAAATCTGCAGTTCCTATGTTGTTCGCTAGAAGCGTTGTGTTTTAGTCAGTTCAATCGCTTTACCCGCTTTTTCTCTTGGAACGGGCACCCTCATCAATCTGTTTTCACCCGGAGCCGAGAGGTCAGTGATGCTGCGGTGAAAGCCAGCTACATAATTGCTAGCCAAATAGCATTAGCATCAAAGCCGTACTCTGAGGGGGAGTTTGTCAAAAACTGCATGCTGAAGGCTGCTGAAATTGTGTGTCCTGAGAAGCAAAAAGCTTTTGCCAATATTAGCTTGACGAGAAATACCGTGGCAGACAGGATTTCGGAACAATCGGCAGATTTGGACAGCCAACTGAAACGCAAAGTGGAGTCATTTCTGGCATTTTCTGTTGCAATTGATGAGAGTACTGATATTACAGACGTCGCTCAACTGGCCATATTCATTCGTGGAGTTGATGACACTTTGACTGTCACAGAGGAGTTTCTCGAGTTGGTGCCTATGACCGACACCACAACAGCTGAGGACATTTTCAGCTCCGTCGTTGGAGCACTGGACAGGGTCGGGGCGGACTGGTCCCGCGCCGTAAGCCTGGCCACTGATGGTGCGCCGTCAATGATCGGCCTCTGTGGGCTTGGACACATTTTACAAGTATCTCCTACCACGCTATCCTAAATTGACAGCACTGGCTGCAAAAATGTTGTCCATGTTTGGGACTACCTACCTTTGTGAGCAAGTTTTCTCACTAATGAACATTAATAAAACGAAGCTATGCTCAAAGCTCACACATAAGCACTTAAATGAGATTCTGAAACTGGCTGCTACTCAGGATATGATGCCTGATATTGATGCACTTGTGCAGGCTAAAAGATGTCAAGTTTCAGGGGCAAATACTGAGCAAGACTAAATTCTTTGGAATGCTGCTTTGAACGTTGCACTATAAAATAAACAAATGTGAATATTTGCTCTAGTAATTGCTGTGAAAGTCAGTGGTAGTAAGAAACAGATTTACAAGAGAAGAGTATTGTTAAGTAAAATATTATGTCTTATGCATGCCACATATGTTATCTATGTGAGTTTTTTTTGTTTACATTTTATGCATTAACAAGGAAGGGGCCAAATTTACTTCATCAAATGTCTGTTTAAAACAGCTGCCACTTAAGATTTCAAGTGTGTGGCCTCAATTTATGTGTTCAGAATTGCTTCCTAGATGTGGAAAATGGATTTTAAATTCATTCATTTCTAAATTTAGATGGGTTTGTTGTATTTTAACATGCAGGGCAGTGTTTTTAATTTCCACAAAACTGTTTGTTGACTAAATGTTTTAAAACATTGTACAATCACTGTGATCAGTTTTTTTCATGTATAATGCACTTAAATAAATGTTAAACTGAGTAAAAGTGTAAAAGGACAATTAATTTAATGTAAAGATTTTTATAATTTATTTCTTTTTTGCACTAATACAAAGAAAAAAAGTGGACTTACGGTTAGTTCTATGTAATTTTGGAATGAGTTTACTGGTCTGGCCCCCTTGAGATCAGATTAAGCTGTATGCGGCCCCCAGACCAAAATGAGTTTGACACCCCTGCACTAAAGTCACTGTAGAACAGAACTGAATGCAAGTGTGTTTTATGTGTGTCTTAAGTGTAATATATGCGCTATGTCTCATCATGGAGCGGAAAGAGAGAATGAGTTTGATCAACTGCTGATAAATGTGTTAATTGAATGCTGGTTTATAACATGTCTTGTGTTTTGTCGGGGGTTGATGTGGTTATCACTACAAGGCTCGGAGCGAGGTAAGCCGTTGTAACAGTCGAAATTGTGAAATGTGCCTTTAAGACATGCTGCGCAACCTAGATATGGGAGGGGCTGCATCATCTTTGTTTTCTTGTAGTTGAGCGTACACCTTGATGGAAGTGGATTCCTGTTAATGAGCTCCATATTCATTAAGCTCCTCAACTCAAGAGTAACGTTTAGAGTATGTGGTTTCTGTTTTGTTCATGTATGATAAGATAAAGCTGTCCAACCGGGCATGGTAAGGTTGAAGTCTAGTAAGTTAATAAACAACGAATATTGCGGAAGTCCCAGCGCTTGTGTGGATGCAAGTTTTTGCCTCCTCGCCTTTTCTCCACGCTCTCCGACTGCCTCAACCCAAATACCAGACCCAAACTGTTTGGGTCTGGAACATCTTTTCCCTGGACCTTTTTCTCAACGACTAGAGTTTGCAAGTCGTTAACGAGACGTTACCGGCGCAAATACACAAAGTTAACGGATTTTTATCAAAACATCATGTTTGTCACCATGCGCTAGCTTAGCTGCAGTGTCAACGAGTTTAAAGTTTGAGACTGGCATGCACAGACGCTTCTCTACACCGACCGAGAGAGGGACACTGTTTTCATCTGAACTTTTGCCATCAATGGACTGGAATTGTATGCTGCAGAGTGAAGGATGGGTATTTACGTATTCTCCTCCTCCCTGCTGCAGTCTACCACAGTAGTTTTCTGTCGCTCATGCCTGCATTGTTAAGGCCGACATGAACTGTGAGTAAATAGCACTTGAACGGAATAAATTCATAGCCACTGAGGAGAAGAATGATTTAAAAACGTGAACAGTGGATAAATACCATCTATATGGACTGTGTTGGAACTGAGTAAAACTAATAAACTTTGAGAAGAAAGAAGAGACACGAAAGTGAACTGGAAATAAGAAAAAAAAAACTCTTATAAGGACTTTAACTGAATGGTATAACTTGTTAGTGAACTACACTCATTTTGTATGAGTGGTGTTTTCATATAAGATTTATAAAGTTTCTTTAAGATAAGGCATATATAAGAAATGCAATTTAATGTTTATGTTATGTTGGGACTCATCATTCAAGAGACCAGATGTTTCTTTGCTCCAGTGGACAAAGGAACTCACCCCCCACAGTTGCTCACTGTTCACACCTGGGGATGACCCTTCCCCCCACGGACCTTACTGGCCAGCCAGTGTGGGTCAGTGTGTGACATGTGACCCCCAAGGGTGTCACCAAACAAAACCAGATCTCCTTCTTCTCTTCTCTCTCTCTTCTCTTTTTGGCTTGCTCTGGAGAGCAGCTCCTGCTCTCTCCTCTCGGCTCTTCAAAGGGCAACAAGGCCCCAGCCCAGGTCAGCTCTGCTACCTGAGAAACCAGCTCTCTCGCCGGCCTGCTCACAGCAGCCTGCAAACGCTCTTCTCCTCAACAGCAGCGACCTGCTTCGGATTAACTGAGAGTGAACCAAATTCTCGTCAGAATCAGCAGCTACGACACAAGGCCAGCTGATTTTCCAAGCAAAAGGAGTCATAGCAGAGTTAGTGTAGTGTGGTGCAGAGTGAAACTGCCCTCCACTACACATTTAATTTGAAAAGTCTTTTATTTTGTCCTGTAAAGAGCAAACATATGTCTTTTACCATCACCGTTCGCCACACACACACACAGTAATTTCACACTCAAGTATGTGTTCTCATTCTCTGAACGTGTTCACGCGAGACTTCCCGAACACAGTGTAGCGAACGCGCTCGTCCTGCTGGTCGGAGTTAGATACATACTGCTAGATGATGCTACATTTTTCAAACAATAAACCAACCTTTCCTTATCATAAAACACAGACAATTTTAACCACACTCTGAACATGAGCTGTACTAAATGGAAATTATGTTAAACATGTAAATAATAAAAATAATAATGTAGGTATATCAACTCACTGATGGCTTTGTATGCCACACTCTCCTCCCCAATAATAAATGTCTCCAGACATTTCCGATACCCAAAGTGTACCTTTTCACACATTGAATATATATATATATATTTTTTTTTTTTTTTTTCACTGAAAACATGGTATTACTTATTTTAAAATGGCACATGACATTCAATTCAATTAGTACCCATTTATCAAAGTATCTGACCCATTTCGGCCTATACCACTAAACAACAGTTACTGTACTCTGGACCCCAGTCAGATCAATTCTCAAATGTAACAGAACTCATATCGGCCTCAGTTCTCTTAGTTTGTTACCAGTCTCTTTGTTTGTACAGTATCAGTTCAATATGTTTCTCCTGGAATTGTCTCTTCTTCACAGTCCATAGAATTTCACCATTCTACTTTTCAGAGTCCATTTTCTCTGAGCTAGAGTAATGTTTGTGTAATGTGAGTTCAACCTGTTACTCCAATGTCTAGTGATGCCCACGGTCGCCACATGACCGGTGGGCTGCAGGCTGGGGACATCCTCACGACGTGTAGGCTCTCAGCACCCGCTCCCACCCACGTCGGCTCACCCAAGGTGTGGTAGGTCAGCATCTGGGGACAATGCCTGTGTCGCTGCGGGTAGTTGGTCATGGGAGGAGGGTCAGGATCAGGATCATCTTCCTCTGATGACTCTTGTAGACTTTTCCCAGGCTCAGCGTCGTTTTCACCATCTTCATCAGCTGGGACGCCTCTGTTGTCAGTCTCTGCCTCCTTTTGAGCAACTGTTGCATCTTCCAGATCTGATGCTCCGTCTTGCATCGTCAGAGCTGGTGCAAACGGCTCTGCCTCTGGATTCAAGCCTACAGCTTTCTGGCTTTGTTCTTGGTGGTATGGGAAATGACACACCAGCTCAACTTCATCACTGCTTTCTCTGTCTGAGTTCTCCTCTGGTTCGCTGATTTGGGGTTGTCTTGTTCTTGTCCGTGTCCGTCTTTTCCTCTCTTGTTTTGCAGGGGCAGGATCCGGTTTCCCCAAGGGCAGACTGTCACATGGGAGTAGGAGGTTCCTGTGCAACACACGACTCTTACCTCCTCCCTCTGGTGCTACTTCATACACCGGGCTGTCACTGCTCCTTCTCTTCACCACCACATGCACTTTAGTTTCCCAGTAGGACCGCAGTTTACCAGGGCCGCCCCTCTCTGACAGGTTACGCACAAGCACCCGTCCACCAGGTGGTAGGTCGGCTCCATGTGCTCTTCTGTCATAGCCTTTCTTGCCTCGTAGAGCTTCTCGGGCCGCTGTTTTGGATGCAATCTCATAGGCTTGTCGCATTCGATTTTGCCAGTTCTGTACATATTCAGTGTAAGTCTCTTTTGCCTCTCTGGGCTGCAGGTTGAACAGCAGGTCAACTGGCAAGCGGGGTGATCTTCCATAGAGCAAATAGTAGGGAGAGAACCCTGTGACCCCACTCCGGGTGCAGTTGTATGCGTGCACCAGTTTTGTCAATGAGCTCTTCCAGTCAGCCTTTTGTTCACTTGTGAGGGTGCGGAGCATTGATAAGATTGTTCTATTGAACCGTTCACACTTCCCGTTGCCTTGGGGGTGGTAACATGTTGTGTGGGACCCCCGCACGTCACAGCTCTTCTGTAGTTGGTCCATCAGCTGGTTTTCAAATTCTCTCCCCATGTCATGGTGAATTCTCTCTGGAAATCCGACGCGAAGTGCAAAATCATTGAACAGTTTGTCAACAACAGTTTTGGCAGCCTTGTTTTTCGTGGCGTAAGCTTGAGCAAAACCAGTGAAATGATCAATCACAATAAGAATGTATTCGAACCCCTGTTTGCATGTCTCTAAGTGTAAAAAGTCAATGCATACAAGCTCACCTGGGCGTGTTGTGACAATGGTTGTCATGGGAGCCCGGGTTGCTTTGTGAGGTCGCTTTGCCTTGAGACACTCACACTCTTGGGTGACAAAGTGTTCTATGTCAGAGTACATACGGGCCCAATAGAATCGATCTTGTATCAGGTTCCAAGTCCTCTCAACCCCAAGATGTCCCATTTCTCTGTGAAGCTCGTGGAATACTCTTTGACGATGCTCTTTTGGGAGGATAAGCTGTTGTTTCTCTCCTGCTTTCCTAAAGAGAATTCCCTCCTCATTGACATACAACTTTGCCCACTGTCTCATTAATACTCTGACGCCTGCTGGTTCTGCTTTGAGAGCTCTCCTGGATGGGTGCTGATTTTCCTTCTTATAATGCAGAACTTGGCCTATGACAGGATCTCTTTCCTGACTGTCTCGTATCTGTTCTGGTGTCAAGGACTTGGTTCGAGGGTGTGCTCTCGCATCTCTCACTAAGTCTAGGGTTTCTATGGGGACTGTTGCTACCCAGACCGGGGGGGTGTCTCCCTGCACACAGACTCCCTGCACTGCTGCACTGAACACTTCCTGACCCACCTCCTCTGTACACTGTGTCATAAACGCATTTATGTCTAATGGCATGCGGGATAGGCCATCCGCATCTGCGTTGCTTTTTCCCGGCCTATACTTAATGGAGAAATCAAACTCGGACAGCTCACCCACCCACCTATGACCTGTAGCATTTAGCTTAGCTGTTGAGAGGATATAGGTTAAGGGATTGTTATCTGTATATACTACAAAGTGTGGGGCATGATACAGATAATCTCGAAAACGTTCACATATTGCCCATTTTAGTGCTAAAAATTCTAATTTCCCTGAGTGCATGTGATAGTTCTTTTCAGGTGGCGTTAGAGTCCTGGACCCGTAGCCTATAACCACCATCTTGCCATTCTGTCTCTGATAAAGTACTGCTCCCAATCCCTCCTGGGATGCATCTGTGTGGAGGACGAATGGTTGGGTCATCTCTGGGTACCCCAGAACAGGAGGCTCTATCAGCTTGTCTATGAGAGAGTTCAATGTCTTTTGGTGGTCCTCTGTCCACTGTATAGGAGTGTTAGGTGGGAGGTTACCTTTCTTCCTGGTGGTGGCCCTGACCTTCCCTCTGTTCAGTTGATCAGGTGTTGTTGAGAGCAGCTGGTAGAGAGGCTGGGCTATTCTGGAGAAGTTTGGGATGTAGGTTCGGTAGTATGAGAGGAATCCCATTACTCTTCTCAGCTCCCCCACTGTTGTAGGCGCTTTCTCCTTCAAGGCTTGGACTGGGGCCACCTCAGATGGGTCCATAGTGTAGCCTTCTCCAGACACCAACCGTCCCAGAAATCTCACCTTCCTCTTCAACACTTCGCACTTGCGGGGGCTGAGTTTAACCCCGTGCTCCTGATATCTCTGCAATACCGTTCTCAGGTTCTCAATGTGGTCCTCCAAGCTTGGGCTATGGACCAGATTGTCGTCCAGATACGGTTGACACATGACATCTCTCAAGCCACGCAAGCAGTCTTCCATGTTCCTCTGGAATTCCGCGGGCGCTGCACTCAAACCAAACGGGATTCGGACCCACTGGTACAGGCCCCAGGGGGTTATGAAAGCGGTCAGGGGCTGGCTTTCCCTGTCCAGGAACCCCTGGTGATAAGCCTTCCCCTGGTCCAGTACGGAGAACCAGGAGCTGCCAGTGAGAGAGTCAAGCATGTCTTGGATTCTGGGTATAGGGTGGCGATCAGGGACTGACTTTTTGTTCAGCTCTCTGTAGTCACAACACAGTCTTAAAGTTCCATCCTTCTTTCGCACACACACGACCGGTGAGGCGTACGAAGAGCGTGAAGGAGTAATCCACCCCCGATTCAACAAGTCCTGGATATACTCTTTCACTTCCTGGTGTAGTGGCTTTGGGACTGCCATGTACGTTTTTCTTACTGGGGTGGTGTCGTGCAGTGTGATGTGGAGTTTCAGTGAGGGAATCGAGCCGATGTCGTCATCGTCATATGCAAACGCGTGACACTCCTCTCTCAGCAACTGTTTTGTGATCCTCCTTTGCTCCTCGTTCAGGTGACTAAGGTCGACCGGAGGGTCCCACCAGGCTGGTTTATGTTTTTTTGAGTTGTCACCGTCTGGGGCTGATGCTGTGTTATTTGATGGCTTTAATCCCTGTCCTCTAGTTATCTGCTCAACACTGGCCGCGTAGGCAGTTTTGACTGTTTGCAGGTGGCCAAAAACAGTGCGCGGGGTCAGGGTTACACTGTGTTTGTTTGTATTGACGATGGGGACGGGTATATAACCTGACCTTTTTCTGGGGACACCGACTAGACCCTCCTCTCTATAGTTATAGGATACTACTAACTAGCTATTACGCCTCCATTGAAGGTCAATGTTGGGATTCTGGGAACTTACGCCTGGGCTCTCTTCAAGTTGGTGGACTAGTAGTAGGAAGTCCTCGTTGACATGATTTACTGCAGCCGTGTTGAAACGTGGTAGGTTCAGTATGCACTGTTGGGAACGTGATGGTTCAGGCGCGTCCTAGAGATTTTTAACGCTGGTTTGTTCACCCAGTAATGATAAGTAGCAGGTTCCAGTACCTCTTCCTCACTAACAGGGGCATGGATAAGCTGAAGCAACTGCTTGTGCTGTCTTGACTGTTATCTGAAGGCTTGACACACAGTATGGATGGTCTCTGTCTTTGTTGTCTGACCTACCACTCTCCTGTTATTTCTTTCTATTACATTGTGCCAATTATGGGCTCTGTTGTACGTTTGGTGCACTTGACACTAACATAGGTACTAGAAGTGGCTGTCATGGCGGATTTCTTTCCCTAGTCTAAACTACTAACCTCCACCAGCCCACGGAGCGGGAGATTCAGTCTGGTTGGCTGCCACTTCCAAATAATGTCTGAGCCCAACAGTTCACTGAGAGGTCGCACTGTGCTGTGTGGTAAATGCAGCTTTCTCCATCTTCATTAATGATGGTCGCCTGAGGCCTGAGTCCATAATGCTATACTGGAACCTGTCAAGCATGCAATGGACAGTGTGTCTCTTTGCAATAACTTGATGAGTCTTTCCTTGCGTCGTGGTGGGAGGTAGTTGACTGATGACATTTGAGGGCTGCGGGAGGGAGAAAAGGTTGCTGCCTGTTGACTGGATGATGTCACGGGCTACCGAGGGTCCCGGCTCGGCAGCCAGTCTCGTTTCCCTGCTGCTCTCTGGTCGCCGACATCCTCTGAGAGGATGCCTCTTGCCCACACTTAAAGCAATGTCTGCAGGAGTCACCTATCTGAGCTTCCTGACAGCCCTACAACCCCTGGGCGACTACGGCTGGGTGTGAACGTTCTCTCTGTCGGTCTAACTTGTGTGGCCTCCACTGTCTGTAACATTAACTTTTTAAGTTCTAGAACCTCAGCCTTGAGCGCTTCAATTGGGTCTGTCTCTGTTTTGGGTCCCTGACTTTTCTTACTCTTCCCCCCTGCTTCCCGGTGAGTAACAGAATCAACTGCCGCCGCTGAGGCATCAGGTGGATACACCTCCGCCTGCACTTCACTGACTTTTGGGGGCTTGTTTATTACTGCCTTTCTCAGTTTTTGTTGTCTCTCCTGTTCTAAGTTTGCAGCCTCACTGATTCTCTCAATTAATACCTCATCTGTGACAGCACGGTTACTGAGATAAGGCTTGAGCTGGAACTTAACCGCATCACTGTAAAGACCAGTTTCTATGGAGCGGAGGAATTTTCTCTGAATTAGCTCTGGACTAAACTGCTCACCTTCCTCACCTCCATTATCATCACTGGACTTTCTCATTAACTTCTCTTTCAGTTCTATTGCTCTGAATAAGAAATTCTGTGCTGACTCTTTTGGATCTTGTGTCATGTTCATCAGGTGATGCAGTAAGTCGGAGGAGGAGTCCACTTTGTAGTGACCCTTGAGTATGGTCTTGAGGGTGTGCAGGGTCAGCTCTCGCTTTATTTCCAACATCTCCCGCAGATGAAGACCTGGGCTCACAGCACGTGTGACCGCTTCAATGATCTCCGCTTCTCCATGTCCTTTCCGCTGTCCAGACTCGATCTGGTTGATGAGGCTTGTGTAGGACAATTTATCCCTTTGACCAGCTTCCCCAATCTGTCCAATTATCCGGAACTCCCGTCTCAGCGTCACCTCGGGCAGTCTGTTTGGTGCTGTGGTGGCAGTCCTTGTGTCCTTTTCCTTTGCAGTCACGATGGCAGGCGCAGTGTCTCCTCCTGCTGCTTGTGTCTCTCGCTTGATCTTTTTCTCCAATGCCCCGATTTCCTCTTCCATCTGCTGCTGTAACTTTTTGTACTGCATTTTCAACTTCTCTAACTCACTTGTTTCCTGAACTACAATCTCAGCCTCAGTTTCCCCCAGTGTCGGCTTCAGAGAGGCCAGGTAGGACAGTACATGCTGCAGATACTGCTGATACGACTCTGCGGACTCTTCACCCTCCTCGATTTCATCTAAAGTCACCTCCACCAACCTGATGAGGGTGCGTCTTGTTTTGCTGGCAAACCCCCCAACGGGTGCGTTACACTTTAGATGCTCACACAAGGAAATGAGCTCCTTCTCTTCCAGCGTCAGCAGTATCCTGCTTACGTCGTCCCTTGCTTCCTCCATGGTCCTCCTTTTTCTCTGTCCGTCTATGCTTCTATGCGACTGGGCCGTGGGCTGAATCAACCATCCTCTGCTACCAAAATATGTAGCGTGGTGCAGAGTGAAACTGCCCTCCACTACACATTTAATTTGAAAAGTCTTTTATTTTGTCGTGTAAAGAGCAAACATATGTCTTTTACCATCACCGTTCGCCACACACACACACAGTAATTTCACACTCAAGTATGTGTTCTTGTTCTCTGAACGTGTTCACGCGAGACTTCCCACACAGTGTAGCGAACGCGCTCGTCCTGCTGGTCGGAGTTAGATACATACTGCTAGATGATGCTACATTTTTCAAACAATAAACCAACCTTTCCTTATCATAAAACACAGACAATTTTAACCACACTCTGAACATGAGCTGTACTAAATGGAAATTATGTTAAACATGTAAATAATAAAAATAATAATGTAGGTATATCAACTCACTGATGGCTCTGTATGCCACATTAGCGTGGAACAGCTAACTCTGTGAGGAGAACAAAGGAGATAAAGCAAAGCAACACAGCCAGACAGGACTTTACGCCACCAGGGAGCCACCCAACTCACTGGACTTTACAACAACACTGGAAAGGACCTCTTTGTTTCTTCCAAGGACTGGGTAACGTTAACTGACTGGGCCTAACCTTTCCCAGCACAGCATAGCACAGCACAGCATAGCTAAGCAGCAGAAGTCTTATCTTTGTTAATGTACTTGTTGATTGATATCTTGTTGTTGTAATGTTTGCTTAGGTTGTGGTCAGTCATACAGTTAATCGGGTACTCGTATGTTCACACACATAGTCGTACGTCTCAGTTCTAGAACCTGCATGAAGCTAACCTCCTCCCTCTAACCTGGTACCTTTAGATTACATGAGCTAAGCTAACAAAGAAACTCACACCTTCCCTCCCACACACACCAGGTGGTCTCAGCAGCCATTTTGAGTAGTTTCTTTGTTTACCGCCATCTTGTGTGGTCTTCTTTGTTCAGGTCATGTGGTCACAGTGACCACTTTGAATCGGCCATCTTGCCTTTGTTTGTGTCCCCACAGACACACACACATACCCCTACACACACACATACACACACCTGTATATACTAGATAAGACATTGTGTTTTACTCTGCTCCATTGCAAATAAATACCCTTAAGTATAACTACTGGTGTGTTTAATGTTGCACAAGCGTGAATATTGCCAACCTCTACTTTGTAGAATTCCAATCCTTCAACTTTAACTTACTGTTGATATGGTAATTTGGTTATAGTTAGTAAACTCTAATTATTAATCAGAGTTCCAGATTAATGGTAATAAATTGAGACTGAAACCATATTGGCTATTTTGCCTATTAGTTTAGGCTGGTGCCCCGAGGACTTTAATTCATTTTAAAGTTATGATTTACTATTAATATTTTTAATATTGATATTTTCTTAATTTATGATAGCCAATAAATTGATAGACAACCGAAATCCAACATATTTGGTGTCCAGCTCATGAAGTAGAGCTCAGACCCAACAGTTATTTCACATTTCATTCTTACATTAACGAGCAATAGATTTATAGTAGTCTTTAAAAAAACAAACAAACAAACAGTGATTTAAGGAAGAAACTGTTTTCATGCTTGTGCCTTTTCACAACCTTATGTACAATAGTGGTTATGTAAATCAATGGTTATTGATCTGTGACATACAACAAGTTAACTGATATTTGACTTTTGACAATTACACACTATGGCAACTCATCCTTGACCCTTAGGATAACACAGACTTTGTGCCCCTTCCAAGCCAGGTCACACCCAGACATACTGCTGCAGACCTTGAACTAAAAGTAAAGAGCTTGCAGATGGAAGTTGAGATGCTCCAGTGGTGCCTACTTGGCTTCCTTGATTTACAGAGAAATATTTTGAATCACTTGGAGCAAGACAGCAAGGTAGGCAACATAGCTTCCCCTGCTCAGCCTACGGATCCTATCCCACTGGCTGCTTCAACCCCCTATGTGATGGACCATTCCAGCAGAAGACCTGAATATTCCGATGGAGTAACATCTGATCGCACCCAAGCAGCCCAAGCTAACTCACGCCTCCAGCCAGAGTCTCTTTTAGTAAGTAACATATCCAGGGTCCTTGAAGCTGCACTACACCAAGCTAAACTGGAGCCACCCATCTTCACTGGTGATTGTGTGACCCATCCAGAGGACTGGCTACAGTCTGTTAATACTTACAGATCCTCCCTGGACTTGACAGATGCTCAGATTCTCAGAGAGCTGCCATGCTTCCTAGCTAGAGAACCAAAGAAGTGGTTCAGTGTGCTCAACACTGTTGTTACTTGGACTGACTTTTTTGAGCTATTCAGAATCGTCTTCCTACCTGTTGATAATCAGGATGCTCACATGCTCAGTGAATTCAAAAAGCTGAGAAGCCCACCATCAGATGAGGAACAAACAGAGCTTATCTGTAAGCATGCCCTAGAGAAGTACAGAATTGCTCTTTATGGCACAATAGTTAAATCAGTCCTTGAGCTAATGCTGCACGCACATGAGCTCCACTCTGTCCTTGGTCCTGGCACTACACAGCAGCACCGAGCACAGGTGAGAAGTAAACCTGATAACAAAACCTACTTCTTCAAATGCTCCATGCCAGGCTTTACGTCTCGCACCTGCCCTAACTGCTCCACAGCACCCAAAGGTCCCACTCCTCCTCCCAAGTCTAATGTTTTTTTGTGTATTTATTTTTTTGTTTTCATAACAAAGAAAAAAAAAACATATTAACAGTAGTTGGTGGTGCTACACAGAACAGTACAGGTTTTTGACAGAGGTTTTTGACATGCGACAAACAGGACATAGGACATAGGTAATGGTGCAGTGACAGAATAGCACTAGTTCAGTTTTTAGACATTAAATCGAGAAAAGGTTGCCAAATTTTAAAAAAGACTTCCTCTTTAGCAGACATAATGTACCTGATTTTCTCCAAGTGTAATACATTTCCCAACTCTCTCAACCACATTTCAAATGTAGGAGACCTCTCACATTTCCAAGATTGTAAAATTAATTTTCTGGCTAACAGTGTTGAGAGGGAGATAGCCTTAGCTTCACAACCACTTTTCACGCTATCTGGGTTGGCCACCCCAAACAATATGGTGAATGGGTTTGGGTTACATGGATGATTAAAGGCCTTAGTGAAAAAGTCAAACAAGGAGCCCCAGAATGATTGTAGCTTATGACATGACAAAAATAAGTGGGATAGTGTTCCTTCTTCACTTCGACACTTAATACATTGGGATAACACATCCGGAAATATTTTTTGCAATCTGGAGGGAGAATAGTGTAGTCTATGTACTACCTTGAATTGTATCAAATTATGTCTTGCATTGATTGAGCTATCATGGATGTTCTTAATACAATTCTCCCACATCTCATCTGAGATTTCCCTATCCAATTCTCTCCCCCAAGCCTCTTTAAATGGGTCTGACAATGTGTTATTCACATTCTGTATGATACCATAGAATTTAGATATTGCCCCTCTCGTATATGGTTTGGTTTGAAAGAAACTATCTAATGCTACGTGCTGTGGTTTACGTTCATATTGTGGAACATGAGTTTTCACAAAATGCCTCAACTGTAGGAAATGGAAAAAATGGGAAGTTGGTAGCTGAAATGTCCGCTGTAACTGTTGAAAGGAGGCCAAATGATCCCCAATATAAACATTTCTCAAAGTGATAAACCCTTCTCTCTCCAGTTTGAGAAAACTACATCATCCAGTGCAGGTTTAAAAGCATGGTTACAGCAAATAGGAGAATCCAAATAAACTTTGGGTGTTTTCACAGTTGTTATTACCTGTTTCCATATCTTTAAAGAATTACAAATTATCAGGTTATCATTATACAAGTGCTTCTTAATCTTTACTGGGCTGTTAATGAGTGCTGGTAGAGAGGTGCGCTGACAGGAGAGGTGTTCAATTTGTAACCATGCAGGCATCTCCTCCAGGTTATTGCCTGGTAAACACTCCAACCAAAACGAAAAAATATTTAAATGAGCACCCAAATAATAGGATTTAAACTGAGGCAGGCCAAAACCTCCCTCAGACCGACTTTTAATAAGATGTTTCTTCGAAATCCTAGGTATTTTGCCGGACCAAATAAAGGATAATATAATAGAGTCCAGCTTTCTGAAATGATTTTGAGGGATGCATACTGGGATAGATTGAAATATATAAAGAAACCTTGGCAAGACCACCATCTTGATGGCGTTAATACGCCCTACCATTGATATAGGTAAAGTGTTCCAGAACTGTATATTCCTCCCCAACTGATCAATTTTTTCATCCCAGTTATGTCGTAGCTTGTTCTGGAGAGCAGCTCCAGCTCTCTCCTCTCGGTTCTTCAAGGGGCAACAAGGCCCCAGCCCAGGTCAGCTCTGCTACCTGAGAAACCAGCTCTCTCACCGGCCCGCTACCAGCAGCCTGCAATAACTCTTCTCCTCAATAGCGGCGACCTGCTTAGGATTAACTGTGAGTGAACCAAATCCTCGTCAGAATCAGCAGCTACGACACAAGGCCAGCTGGTTTTCCAAGCAACAGGAGTTGTAGCAGAGTTAGCATGGAACAGCTAACTCTGGGAGGAGAACAAAGGAGATAACCGCGAAGCAACACAGCCAGACAGGACTTTACTCCACCAGGAAACTTCCCAACTCACTGGATTTTACACCAACACTGGAAAGGACCTCTTTGCTTGTTTCCAGGACTGGGTAACGTTAACTGACTGGGCCTTACCTTCCACAGCATAGCAGAGCACAGCATAACTAAGCAGCAGAAGTCTTAACTTTGTTAATGTACTTGTTGATTGATGTCTTGTTGTTGTAATGTTTGCTTAGGTTGTGGTCAGTCATACAGTTAATCAGGTACTCGTATGTTAACACACATGGTAGTACGTCTCAGTTCTAGAACCTGCATGAAGCTAACCACCCCCCCCCTAACCTGGTACCTTTAGATTGCATGAGCTAGGCTAACAAAGAAACTCACACCTTCCCTCTCACACACCCCAGGTGGTCCAGTGGCCATTTTGAGTAGTTTCTTTGTTTATCGCCATCTTGTGTGGTCTTCTTTGTTCAGGACATGTGGTCACAGTGATCACTTTGAATCGGCCATCTTGCCTTTGTTTGTGTCCCACAAACACACACACAAACACACACACACATACACACACCTGTAAATACTAGATCAGACATTGTGTTTTACTCTGCTTCATTGTAAATAAATGCCTTTTAGTATAACTACTGGTGTGTTTAATGTTGCACAAGCGTGAATATTGCCAACCTCTACTTTGTAGAATTCCAATCCTTCAACTTTAACTTACTGTTGATTTTGTAGTTTCATTATAGTTAGTAAGCTAATTGTTAATCAGAGTTCCAGATTAATGGTAATAAATTGAGACTGAAACCATATTGGCTATTTTGCCTATTTGTTTAGGCTGGTGCCCTGAGGACTTTAATTAATTTTAAAGTTATTATTTACCATTAATATTTCTAATATTAATATTTTTTTAATTTATGATAGCCAATAAATTGATAGACAACCGAAATTCAACATATTTGGTGTCCAGCTCATGAGGTAGAGCTCAGACCCAACAGGGTGTATTTCAGGGCTAGAGCGTATATAGGAGGCTAATGGTTCCAGAGCAAGAGCAAAGATAAATGGAGACAGAGGATCCCCTTGGTGTGTACCTCTATATAGCTGAAAAGGACCGGATTTATTTAGGTTTGTGATTACAGAGGCCGTGGGTTCCTTGTATAATATCTTTATCCATTCAATGAACGAATTGCCAAACCCAAATCTTACCAACACAGACAGCATATATGGCCATTCTACCTGGTCAAAAGCTTTTTCGGCATCGAGGGATATTATAACCGAATCTTCCATGTCACGAAGAGGACTATATAATATGTTAAATAGTCTTCTCATGTTAAAGTATATATATCGATTCGGGATAAACCCTGTCTGATCTGGGTGCATGATTCTGGAAATATGACTGTTGAGACGGTTAGTTAGAATTTTGCTTAATAATTTTGTTTCCAACGGGAGAAGAGAGACAGGTCTATATGAGGAGACGTTTGTGGGGTCCCGGTCCTTTTTCAGCAGTAGAGCAGTATTGCCCTGATATAGTGTGTTGGTTAAGGAGCCCACTTCCCTAGAGCGATTAAATATACGGAGGATTAAAGGTGCCAGCAAAGAGCTGTAAACCTTATAAAATTCTGCCCCAAACCCATCAGGCCCAGGAGCCTTATTATTTGGGAACTGGGCTATTGCTGCTTTAACTTAATCTAGAGTGATCTCAGCATCTAGGGCCATGGGCAGCCCCGGTGGTCATTGTAAACAGGCTCTCGCACGAGCCACGGTTATGCATGGACCTCCGGGGTCTCAATCAGCTGATTGTGAAGGAATCATATCCTTTTACCACGAGTTGATGAGTCTCTTGACTTCCTGTCCAGAGGGACGTTTCTTACCATTCTAGACCTTGCTCGAGGTTATTGGCAGGGGCCTGTCGCCGAGGACTCAAAACCAAGACCTGCTGTTATCACGCACTGCGGCGTGTTTCAGTTCAGAGTCCTCCCCTTTGGCCTTAGCAACACACCAGCAACGTTTCAGAGGCTCATGAACACTGTCCTTGCTGGCCTTATCTATAAGTCATGTGCAGTGTACCTTGATGACATTGTTATTGCCTCACCAACCTTTGAACAGCATCTGGCAGACCTGGAGGAAGTTTTTGCCAGGCTAAAGTCAGCTGGTCTCTCATTGAAACTGAGCGTCACTTCTGCTACAGTGAACTCATCTTCCTGGGCTATTGTGTCACCCCATCTGGCCTACACCCAGACCCTGACAAAGTGAGAGCCGTGAAAGAGTTCAAGGTGCCAACATCTGTGAAACAAGTACGACAGTTCCTTGGCCTAACAGGTTATTACCGTCTTTTTGTTCAAGATTATGCTCAGCATGCGGAACCACTCTTTGCCCTCATAAAAAAGGATGCACCATTCAGCTGGGACAGCAAATGCCAAACAGCCATGGATCTCCTAAAGAGCTGTATAACCTTCCCAGACTTTGCACGTACTTTCTTCATCCACGCAGACACATGCGATGCAGGTCTTGGAGCTGCATTAATGCAAAGAGATGATGAACGCAGGGATGTAGCTGTAGCATATGATAGTCGTGCTCTGCACAAGTCAGAGAAACCTTAACCCGACTCCAGAGAAAGAGTGAATGGCAGTTATTTGGGCCTTGGAGCACTTCAGGCCGTAGGTGGAGGGCTGACTGTCTTTTCAGACCACAGCAGCGTTAAGTGACTGATGTCCCGTCCCAACCCTTTGGGCAGGCTGGCTGGCCCGATGGTCCCTTCGTCTTCAGGACTTTGGCTTCAGTGTTGGGTCTGAGCTCTACCTCATGGGCTGGACACCAAATATGTTGGATTTCGGTTGTCTATCAATTTATTGGCTATCATAAATGAAGAAAATATTAATATTAAAAATATTAATAGTAAATCATAACTTTAAAATGAATTAAAGTCCTCGGGGCACCAGCTTAAACTAATAGGCAAAATAGCCAATATGGTTTCAGTCTCAATTTATTACCATTAATCTGGAACTCTGATTAACCATTAGCTTACTAACTATAACCAAATTACCATATCAACAGTAAGTTAAAGTTGAAGAATTGGAATTCTACCAAGTAGAGGTTGGCAATATTCACGCTTGTGCAACATTAAACACACCAGTAGTTATACTTAAAGGCATTTATTTACAATGGAGCAGAGTAAAACACAATGTCTTATCTAGTATATACAGGTGTGTGTATGTATGTGTGTAGGGGTATGTGTGTATGTCTGTGGGGACACAAACAAAGGCAAGATGGCCGATTCAAAGTGATCACTGTGACCACATGACCTGAACAAAGACACAAGATGGCGGTAAACAAAGAAACTACTCAAAATGGTCGCTGAGACCACCTGGTGTGTGTGGGAGGGAAGGTGTGAGTTTCTTTGTTAGCCTAGCTCATGTAATCTAAAGGTACCAGGTTAGAGGGAGGAGGTTAGCTTCATGCAGGTTCTAGAACTGAGACGTACTACTATGTGTGTGAATATATGAGTACCTGATTAACTGTATGACTGACCACAACCTAAGCAAACATTACAACAACAAGACATCAATCAACAAGTACATTAACAAAGTTAAGACTTCTGCTGCTTAGCTATGCTGTGCTGTGCTATGCTGTGCTGGGAAAGGTTAGGCCCAGTCAGTTAACGTTACCCAGTCCTTGGAAGAAACAAAGAGGTCCTTTCCAGTGTTTTTGTAAATTCCAGTGAGTTGGGAGGCTTCCTGGTGGAGTAAAGTCCTGTCTGGCTGTGTTGCTTTTTTGTTATCTCCTTTGTTCTCCTCACAGAGTTAGCTGTTCCACGCTAACTCTGCTATGACTCCTGTTGCTTGGAAAATCAGCTGGCCTTGTGTCGTAGCTGCTGATTCTGAAGAGAATTTGGTTTACTCTCAGTTAATCCGAAGCAGGTCGCTGTTGTTGAGGAGAAGAGCGTTTGCAGGCTGCTGTGAGCGGGCTGGCGAGAGAGCTGGTTTCTCAGGTAGCAAGGCTGACCTGGGCTGGGGCTTTGTTGCCCTTTGAAGAGCCGAGAGGAGAGAGCAGGAGCTGCTCTCCAGAGCAAGCCAAGAAGAGAAGAGAGAGAGAAGAGGGCCAGAGATCTGGTTTTGTTTGGTGACACCCTTGGGGGTCACATGTCACACGCTGACCCACACTGGCTGGCCAGTAAGGTCCGTGGGGGGAAGGGTCGTCCCCAGGTGTGAACGGTGAGGAACTGTGGAGTGTGAGTTCCTTTGTCCAGTGGAGCAAAGAAACATCTGGTCTCTTGAATGATGAGTCCCAACATCAGTATAGTCCACAAGCCTGGTGAACGTAACAAGGTTGCCTTCCTGCAACAGACAACCCCATGGACCTCTTACCTGTGCATGCAGTGATTGGGAGCCTGGATCTCTGTGCTCTACCCCCAGTAATGTTGGCAGACTGGCCCCATGTGCGGCAGCTGCAGCTGGAGAATCCAGTAGTCTGGATTTTGTGAACACTGTTGTACACAGTCTTTTTTCATTGTTTTTTCATTGTTTGACTGTTACAGTATTTTATCCTTTTATCGTTATTTCCTATAAATGTGTTAATTGGATACTGCACCAAACACCAGCCAAATATCTTGTAAGTAAAAACCTACCTGGCAATAAACCTTATTTTCTGATTCTGCCTTTGTGATGATGTTATCATCCCTTCCTCATGCTGCTATAGCCTGACAATCATGTGTCATGCAGTATCCCCTGGCCTTCATATTTTTATAGGTAAATGAAAACATACTGTTTGTATTACAAGTACTGATAAATTGTTTCAGTGCTATCAACAATTTTATCCATCAACAATATATGCACATATAAATAATAAGGATCTTGGGGAAAACAACAACATGATTAACTGGACAATGGCGAAGAGGTTATAATAACAGGCCTGCTTGATTTCCTGAACCACTGACACTGAAGGAATCTAAACCAGGAAAAGCTTACTGTAATGGTGTTGAAGACAACAACTCCCATGATCAATCACATGCTATTTCATGACCTCAACCACCACTGTCTTTTCTTATTGTTTTGATTAAGAGACCCGTAGAGGCAGAAGTTACAAACTGTGCGTTTAAGACATATGATTGTACATGACCATGTGCTGATGTCAGTCTTTTTAAGTTATTATTATGATGATGTTGATGATTTTCTCTGTATCTGCTTGTTTTTTTTATTTTTTGAACTGAGCTTCACACCAGGAGTCACAGTCACCATGACATTTACTGCATCGCCAGCCCAGACACTGAGAAAAGGGAAGAGAATCATGTCCTGCACACAGATTTAATTGGAAGTACAGGGAAGGAAGAGTATATTTACCTGCTGTATCTCTTACTACATGTAGAAAGTGTGTGTTAAACTCAATGTACAACACAACGAGAAGCAGGACGTTTTTCAGAAGACAGGGTTATTCAGGGAACTTAATCCTTATTGGACCACAATAGGTCTAGGTGGAATAGTAAGAACTGCATCACTATCACTACACACAGTAGCCAACCTTGCAATCTAATTTTTATTTTTTTTGTTATATTTTTGGGCATTTTTGCCTTTATTCGGACAGTACAGTGAGAGATAGACAGGAAATTCAGGAAGAGAGAGCGGGGATGACATGTAGCGAAGGGCTATGTACCTTTGAGGATTTAGCTTCAAAAGGTACATGCTCTACCAGGTGAGCCACTGGGGCACCCCTTGCACTCTAATTTTGGTAGTCACCCATGCACTGCCTGTCATACCCACACACTGCCTAAAAGAAGAAGAGAAGAAAAGTAAGCGGGAAATCTGCAAAAAGAGGACCTTCAGTAAGTGTGAAGTGAAGTGGAGTAGCCCGCTGCCAAAGTGTGGCCATAACAGGTGGGGGGACAGGACTCAAGGAACTCACACCACACTGTATTATCCGGGGTATTAACGGCATGTGAGGAAGACACTGATTGCGATATGCTTTAAGGAAAAGCCTTCCCATAGCATACCAGGTCATATTTTAAGTATAAAGATACAATAATAGTCTACCAAGTAGGTGCCATGATTTGCCATGAAGAACAGGCTGCAGCATATTTTCTTCTGCTTTAGTGTGATTTATTTATTTTGTCCCAACAGACAGCCTGAGTGTCCTCTGGCATACTCTCTGTCCCTCCAGAGCAACCAGGCATCTCCAGTGTCTCGGCACCTCCAGTGCACCCCTTCTCTCTTGTGCTGAGGCAGAACCGACTATCCTGACCAATGCTGCCTTGGAGTCACAAAGGAACAGTCTGAAGAATTAAAATGATGTCCTCACTTACTGTATATAAGTGTTTAATTAAAAAAACGTACACTCTGAATGGCAACTTCGTGTACTGGAACATGAAAGTGTGCCCAAGTGTTTGGGCACCTCTTGCAGGGGTATGCTGTGCCTGTACGCAACATTGTGCAAGACACCACATGCCAGCACAATGTGGCAAACTTTTTCAGGCCAGTCAAAAAGTGTGCCACCAGTCCCATGAAGGCAGTCCCACGACTCTTCAGCTGCCCTATCACCCTCTCAACAATTGACAGGAGGAATGGCGATCACTGTACCTCTGCTCTCGGTCAGTCTGTGGGTTGGTGAGGAGTGTCAGCAGCCACGTCTTTAGGGGCTAACCGTGGTCTCCGGATTAGCAGTTGAACAAATAGATTAAATGCACACATAACTTTAAGCACACATTAAGGCCTTTGTGTTTTACCTTTTAATCATTTCTTCGAATAGACAAGTTTTACACATCCCAGAATCAGCACAACTTCAGCCAATTAGCCTGTATAAGTCACTGAAAGACTTCTGTATACTGCAATAGTGGATATTGATCAATTAAAAAAACTACTCTAATTTCCACAAAATTTTCAAACACCAAACTGCAATATTGAAACAATCACAAAGGGGTGTACACATTCCTTTGGTTTGTGCATTCTAAGTCATTTGAACTTTCCGTTTTTCCTGCCTGCATAGTCAGAAACATGATACACATGGTAGTCCGCTGTCTCTTGAAACAAATAAATTAGTTTAGTATATTAGGTTTATTTCATAGGTTTATTTCATACTATATATCTATAAACATACAGATAGAATGCAGCTATGCGCCATGGGGGTAAAAGGTGAGACTATCCAAATCTTTTCCAACATTGTGCAGTAGTTTTTTTAACAGGAGTGAAAGACAAACACAGACAAATAGGGGCTTGCTGGAAAGTGCTGATTCTGCAGTTTAAGGGGAAAAAAGGGCATGTCTCTAGTTCAAACCATTGAAGAGTAATGTCTTTCAAAAGATATATCATCATCATGAGTGCAGCTGAATGGAGATTGGGAACAAGTGAGTAGGAGGGCGTGGCTGAAAAAAAGAGCTGGAAGAAGTGGCAAGGTGTGAAGTGACAGAGTTAGGAACATGACAAGGACAGGCACAGAATTCATGAAAGTCTGAGATGCTGCCTTCATCCTCATGTCCAACTGTGTTCTGTCCATGTCCTGTTACACTGCAAAGAACTGTGACTAATCTTTCTAAATCTGATGAGTCTGTCCTGAGGTCGCTGCCAAGGCCAGAGCCACAAGACACCAGAGGAGTCTGGGCTCCTTACATTGAGTTATTACCCAAAGGGTACTGTTGCCAGATTTATAGCTGATTTCCAGGGTCCCCACAGTGAGACAAAGTAAACTCCATCAATAGGAGACCAGCCCGTAAAACAGCAGACAGGGGGGTTTACTGACGCACGACAAATTTTGTCTTTAATTTGACACCCACAATTTCTCCTGGAGTCTGTTTGTGCGCACAGGCCTAAGCCATCAAACAGCAACACAATGAAAAGGCAAAACGTCACATTTTAATCTCAGATTATTTATTACCCAGCTCCACTAATCCTTCTGTTCTAATCTGATCTACGACAGAGAGTCCAACTGAGAATTAATGTTATACACAGGAAACACACAGTGAAGATGATACTAGAACCAAAGTCCCCCCCCCCCAACCCTCTCCATCAGAGCCACATCAAACCACATAGCTGTCACAGCAGCGCAACCCCCAGATACAGAATAAAAGATGATGATTTTGTGATTTTGATGATTATGTCACAAAAGAGCAGCAGCCCCTTCATTTCAGCCAAACTTCTAATCATAGATAGATGGGATAGAAGAGGCTACTGTGCTGTTGCGAACCTTCAATACAGCATGAATGTTTTTGAGCCACAATCCTGTCTGAGCTCTGCAGAAAGCTCCTTCCTCCATGGCTTCAGCCTTCAGCCAATCATGACAAAGTTCTGTCATCACATAGGGGGTTCCTGTCTGTGCAGCCTGACTCACAAAACAGCAGCAGCCTTGCTCCTGCCAGGTTTTAATGCCATGGTGACATTCTGCAGCACTGGTGAAACATTTCTTCCTATTCCTAGCATGCATTGTTTTAAGCCCAGAGTAAAAACAACAGTGACTGGGGGGGGGGGACAAACAAACAAACAAAAAACAATAGGTTTGTATCTAAGCTATCAAGGAAGCTATTACCTGGCATACCGTATCCAATTCTTCCAACCAGATTTAAAAAAAAAAAAAAAAAAAAGAAGGTAATTCAGTAACATAATTTCTTAACAGACATGGGAAACAAACTAACTGAAAATGTATTTTCCTGTTGTTAACAGGAACAGGAGAATTAAAGATGTTGTTTGTTTCTCAGATAACAGACTTCTGTGTGCTGCTCTCTCAACCCAGTGGGGTGGTCTGGGGTGATGGGGTCCATCACATCAGGAGGCTACTGACTCACAGGAGAGGCCTCTCCCTGCTTATCCTGGCACACGCTACAATGATTTTACATCAATGATGACTACATCAGGGTCAGGAGAGGGTAGTCATTAAAAAAGGGCTGACAGGCATACCCCCCTATCCCCAAGCAGCACTCCACGGAACAGCCCTGTAGATAAAAACGAACACTGCCATGATCAGTGTCACAATATGCAGTTTAAATAACATTAAAAATAGATTACAATGTACAGTTACCATACCCTGCACCAATCTGTGGCATAGGGCAGACTCCCTGAAGATCCAGGAGTCATGGACTGATCCAGACCACTTTGCCTCAATGCTGGTGACCATGCAATGATGGTCACAAGTCATCTACAAAAGCATGTGAGCTTCGCAACACTTCCACAGGACAGCATTACAGCATTAAAGTCAATGCAGCATCAATTTTAAAGGACTCCATCGTGAAGGGAAAGACAGTTCATGTAACAGATATTGGTAGGACCCAATTGCAGCACCACACACCACAGGTGCGATTGGTAATGACCAATAATTATGAACCAGCAGAGAGAATACACACAGGTGGGTATTAGGGGTAGAGGAAGGGGTCCGGGGCTCGAGAGCCGTGGGTCAGGTGAGTGGAGTGAGGTGACTGAGCTGGGGGAGCAGGAGGATCAGAACCGGGTGAGCAGTCAGTGGGGCAGACAAACCAGGAAGGAGCAGGCAGACGAAGGATCGGGAAACCAGCAGGGAAGCACTCATGTTGTGACGTCGGAGCTGGAGAACAGACAAAATGATGAGCTGACAACAAGTGGCAGCAAGTCTGCATAGCTACTAGTTTTTTGCAATATATTAATATATATTAGTATATTTTTTTGTCGATTGATGTTTTTTATTTGTGCACAAAGAAAGAACTCCTGGCTTTAAAGTTTACCAGATATGGAGTTAAATATCCCATACCAGCTGAGCTGAAGAAGCCATAGTGTGGATGCAGAGCTGGGGCTAATCTAAAGGCTAGGAGATGGAGATATAAGCCTTTTCTACCATCGATCCTCATGGGAAATGTCAACTCCCTGGCTAACAAGTATGATGAACTGGAGGCACTTGTGGAGAACCAACGAGCATATCGTGAGTGTAGTCTCATGTGTTTCACAGAGACCCGGTTAAACAACAACACCCCAGACCATTGTATGGATTTTCCCAGCTTCACTGCAGTACGAGCGGACAGAGTCGCCAGAACAAGGGGGAAGAATAAAGGGGGAGGACTGGTTCTGCTTGTGAACAATAGACGGTGCATTCACATCACAGTGAAGGAGATGGATCTGCTCTTGGGATAGCATCTTGGGATGCTCTGTTGGCAGTTGGTCTTAGACCGTACTATGTACCGAGGGAGTTCTCACACATCGTCACCATTGTTGTTTACATTCAACCAAGAGCCGAGCCTGGAGTCGCGTGTGACGTCATTCATGAGACTGTTGCGAGAGTACAGACCCAGCACCCTGATGCATTCATTGCAATCTCAGGGGATTTTAACCATGTCACTCTCACCTCTTACCTGACTGGCTTCACTCAGTACGGTGACTGTCCCACAAGGGAAAATAAGACACTTGATCTGTTGTATGCAAATGTCAAAGAGGCCTACACTGCTTCAGCTTTACCACCACTTGGCAGATCAGATCATAATCTGTTTTTTCTTCAGCCTTCCTACAAGCCCTGTGTACTGAGGCAGGCTGCAACCACCCGCTCATTTAGGAACTGGACCCCAGAGGTCAGTAAGTCTCTAAAAGACAGGAGTCACAGGAAAATGGCTGTAAAGAGAAGAACAGCCAGACAACATCAGGTGATGTGGACAAGGCTAATGAGTTCAACCTGTTCTACAATAGGTTTGACACTGCCTCACCTGTTCTCTCTCCTACAGCTTCTCCTATGGCATCTCCTTCACAACCTGACAATGCAGCTGCAACTCCCTCCACACTGGGGTCAAGTCTCCTGTCCTTTACAGCGGAGGAGATGAAAGCAGAGCTCAAGAGGCTATGTGCTGGAAAGGCAACAGGCCCAGATGGTGTGTGTCCGAGGCTGTTAAAGGACTGTGCAGCCCAGCTGGCTGAGCCTCTCCAGAGGATCTTCAACTTAAGCCTACAGACAGGGAGGGTCCTGGTTTTGTGGAAAACATCATGTCTTGTTCCGGCACCTAAAGTAGGGCGACCGGCTGGGATAAACTGCTATGGACTGGTGGCCCTCGCATCACACATCATGAAGACCCTGGAGACGCTGCTTGTCCACCTTCTGAGGCCACAGGTTGAGCATGCACTAGACCCCCTACAGTTTGCCTACAAAGAACATATTGGAGTGGATGATGCCATCCTTTACATGCTCCAGTAGCACTGGTGAGAAAGTCCAGGGAGATGTGGGACCAGGGACGATGAGGCACGGCAAAGGTTGGAGGAGACCGGTGGGGTCCTCCTTGACTTTCTCCTCCACCTCCCAGGTGAGGGTGGCAACCAGGTTGGAAGCAGGGAGGATAGTGTCAGGATCTGGAAAAGAGTCCTCCATCACAGAGAACTGACGGGACAGTGTGTTGGGTTTGATGTTGCAAGAGCCTGGAAAACTCATTAAAACGAAATAACTAACAGCAAAACTGTCAGTGCAAAATTCCTCCTCCACCGACAAATATTGATAAAATAATAGAAATTTAACACAGTTGATTCAATACAATGCACATACCACCCAAGCTCTCCTCCTGTGACTGATCCTCTGGTGACTGACCTCTGGTCCTGCCTCGTCAGCTTATCAATCATTGCAGACCGGACACATCAATCAAACAAGCATGCCCCCAAAATACCTGTTTTCAAGGCCTAATATCTAATTAATTAAATTAATATTTTCAGATGGACCACCAGAACACTGAACGAAAGGTGTGAATTTAGCCAGTGACACTGTAATGAGTTGTGGAAAAAATTTATTGACTGAGTATTTCAATAGAGAGGTTTTTTGAATGGGTGTGTATTGGAGCCAGAGTTTTTTGGAGTAAGCCCCTAGTGGCCCCCAGTGGTATTGCACATAAAGTGACTTCTGCATTGGCTCCACTTCTCAGCCCTGCAGCCTACATCCATTTTTATATACAGTCTATGATATGAACAGGTTCATTACATAATAAGATAACTTTCAGTCAGTGATGACAAACCTTTAAAATCCATAATAAATTATTCACAGTGAAATTGTCTGGTCTAAGTTGGAGGTCAGCGCACCGCATTACACCAGGCACTATTACACAACATCTATTACACACTGTCTGAGACAAATAAACAGTTATTGTAAAATATGGTTATTATGCGCTCTGTTGTACCTCATCTTCCCTCTCTGCTCTGCTATTCTCCTCCTTACTCCTCAGACACTATACAGACAGTCCAGCAGTTTTTACCACTCTAAAAATCTGGCAGCAATTTAGACATTATTTTTAAGTTCTTATCTGCATCAACCATGGCTCCAATTTGTAATAACCATTTATTTCCCCCTTCATTGTTAGATTCAACGTTTTCTCAGTGGTAAAGAAAAGGTATCAAGACTTTTCAAGATTTATATGTGGATGGGGTTTTCTCCAGTTTTTCTTCTTCTCAACATTTGTACTACCTCAATCTCAACATTTCAGATTTTTTTAAAATAAATCACTGTACCTCTACCATTTTTCCCAGTTTTCCTTCACTTCCTCCAAAACTATCATGGACTGATGTGCTGACTGATGTGATCTTTAAATTTACACCAAAGAGCATTATTTTCTAAAATGTATGATTCCCTTATGTCACACAGAGATAACTATTAAATCCAAAGCTAAATGGGAACAGGAGCTGGGGAAAGAGTTAAATATTGGATGCTGGGAGGCGAGTACAAACTAGCACAGCGTGTCTGTTTAGCTTAGCCTCATACAACTTAAGGTATTGCATAGGGCTTATCTTTCCAAAGGCCAAAGATGTTGTAGACAAATGCAATAGATGCCATAACACTCCCTGCAATTTAAGCCATATGTTTTTCTTATGTCCAGAATTGCATACCTATTGGGATGGATATTTTAAAACTATGTCCACGGTACTTGATTTCAAATTGCAACCATGTCTAGTGTTAGCAATCTTTGGTATCCCTATTGAAACACTTGGTCTAAATGCTATACAAAAACAAATAATTAGTGCCACGGGTGCTCAGCTCCGAGGCACTCCTCTACAGCTTATTATTATTCTTCCGCCAAATTTTGGCACGTAACTCGTCCCGCAGCTTTGAGAAAACCCTGGTAATATATACATCAAAACGTGCGTCTTGATCCCGAAAGAGGTGCTATGACTTTTGGTGTTAAAATTCCAATTTTTCCCAAAGTTATTCCCAAAATACTGGGAATAAATAATGCATTAGGAATGCATTGGAATTTTCTTTAAAAACCCACAAAATTTCACCTTTTTTCTACAAAATTTCACCTTTTTTCTGAGTCACCCAGCTCTCTCATACCTGCACGTAGAAATGTGATTCAAACTATAAAACGAAGGAAAACTTCTGCTCTCTCCAAAACACAACTGTTTTTACATAACATGTAAACTTTTCAAACTATGAGCACTCAAAGGAGGAGTGGAAATAACTTTTTCTTCAAAGTTAGAGTGACAGCGTCAGTTGGCTAGAGTGCGTGAAGCAGTAAAAAAATAACCTTTATTTTTATTTTTAACTCGAGCTCACAGCCAAACCGTAAAAAGGAGACAAATAATTCTTTCTCAAAATGTAGACATAGTTGTTGGGATTCATAAAATGTAACTTTGACAGGCAGGGTCTGCACAAAATTTAAACGGGGGTGTCGAGTCCGGCAGCAATACCTGTCTCACTCTCATTGACACCTAATGTAATCTACTTTTTTTTCAAAAGAATCTCACTCTGTCTTCGCACTGAGCTTACTCACTCATTTTAAGGAATATCTGAATAAAATAGAGACTGTAAGAAACTTCTGGCTTCAGTGTCTGTCACGGTGTTTTCGGTTTTTGAAAAGAAGTAACGGTTTTCTCATAATTTGCAATTGTTTTAAGCCATGTAGAAGCCAAATTCTGGGCAGATTTTCACATTGCCATGGCAACGGCAGCTCCTGACCTGTGTGCGTGTGTGCGTGCCTAGCAACCAGATAACCAACTCTCCAAGCTCCGCTAGCTTTACATTAGCCGCATGTTAGGTCTTAAATTACATTTAGTTAGGTCTTAAATATGTAAGTCCATTTACTGCTTCCTTTGTTGCTTTTCTTTTTGTTTTGTTAAATGAGTGAATGAAGTTGTGACGGTCTCCGCTGAGACAGAGGAGAGGAGAAGCTACTAGCCCTCTCTCGCTGTCACTTCTAGTCGCGTTGCTCTCCTCCCCAGTAATGTTAAATTTAGCACCGAAAAAAACATAATAGTGGTAATTTAAATAGCGGTTCATGGGATTTATTAACCCTCAGGGGTCCCTCTGTCCTTTTTTGGACATTTTCTTCACTTTTCTTTTTTGATTTGCTGATCATTTTGGCTGTGTTACAGCTGAAGGTATGGATTTCTGCAAGAAAGTGTCTTTTTTGACATATTTTTAAAATCTAATGTCAGTTACTGTTACAGGTCTATTATACACTGGTAACACATTTTGTACCCTCTGGGGTTCCTCGCGTCCAAAAAAGGACACACAAAGAAAATGCTATAAAATCATCATATATCAATATTTTTTTCAGCTTTTTTTTGTATACATCTCTTAAACCACTTCAGTTCTGCTCAAACCTACCAAATGTTTATTATTATTATTTATTATTATGTATTATTATTTTTCAGGATTTTAACCCTTTAAATGCCAGTTTGATGTTGCCTCTTGTTTTATTAAAAAAAAACAACACAGAATATTCCCCACATAATACATGATGGAGGGATGTGACATTGTTTTATATCAGAGTCTTTTATATCAAGACATTTCTCAAAACCAGAATATGATCAGGGTCACTTTTGAACACTGGAAATAAATTATGTACTCATCCCCGCAGTAGCCCCGGTGGCACTCAAAATTTCCCTGGAATTTTCTAGTTGCTTTTTACTGTGCTACACCGGATTTTTTTTTTTTTTTTTTTTTTTTTTTTTTTTTTTGTACTATTTGGAATTCTGCATTTGTAATGTATTTTGATTTGTGTTTAAATATTGTTTCTGCTTAATTAATGTTACTGTCACTTTTTTCTACCATTTTTGTTACTGTTAACTTATTTTTGCCCAGATTTGTTACTTTGGTAATCAAAATGGTTATTTTATAAATCTGTACACAGTACTCAGTCATTGAGTCTCACTGTCTACTTCCCTCCTTTTGAAAAGCAAAGAATTAAAAAAAAAGGTTGTTATTATGAAGGGTGGAGCTGAGCACAGACAGGTCAACTGAAAAGTCTACACTCGTTACTCTGAGCCCAATAAAAGTCATGATGGACAGATGTTGACCCTGTATGTCTGAGAGTCAAAATCTACATTTTTAACTCACCCAACCTGAATCTGGAGCGTGTGACTACAATGCTAACGTGAACTCTGCAGCTGATCATGCTGACATCACTTATGCGGTATATTTGAATAATTACTGTATCCTGTTAAAGTACTACACAATT
Source organism: Seriola dumerili (assembly GCF_002260705.1). Taxonomy (NCBI): domain Eukaryota; kingdom Metazoa; phylum Chordata; class Actinopteri; order Carangiformes; family Carangidae; genus Seriola; species Seriola dumerili. The sequence goes on along the minus strand of NW_019174280.1, from coordinate 331,225 downwards.
ACATTCTTATTACTCAATCAGAAGAGTAAAATTCATGGGCAATTGGCTGACTTCAAGCATTTTTTATTCTTTTTCATAATTTCGAATGACCAACGACATCTTTTTTGTGACAGGTTCAGCGTACCTTTCAATAGGTTGGATTTTTTCTTTCATTTGGGCAAACTGCACCCAGTCCAACCACCTGGCCCAGGTACGAACTCACACTTAACAAGGTTAAGGGAGACATGCATCAGCCAAGCAGCTAAACAGAGCCCAGACCATGTATCTGAATAAACCACTACATCGGCTACATAGAGTGTACAACCCTCCAAATCCCCCAGGACTTTGGTCATCAGCTTTTGAAAAGTTGCTGGCGCATCACACACCAGAAAGGAATGACTGTATAAGAGTACAACTCGGTTGGTTATAAAGGCAGAAATTTCACACACCTGGGGAAGCCCAGGTTGATGACGTGGTTTAACATATACCTCTTTTCAGCATCCATATGTGTTTTCCAGGTTTCACACAATAGAATCTCTGCTATGCTATTTCCCAAAACTAGCCTGATGGCCTCAATGCATGCCAGCTATTTGGCCCTGAAAGAGATCAAAATACAGCATAATAGGGGCGTCAAGTGGCACAGTGGGTTGAGCAGGCGCCCCATTTGTAAGGTCCTCGCTGCAGTCGGCCCCAGCTCGAATCACGCATCGGACAGCCCTTTACTGCATGTCATTCCCCCTCTCTCTACCTCCCCATTTCCTGTCTCTTTCTACTGTGCTATCCAATAAAGGCTTAAAAAAATACAGCAATGGAATTTCCCATTTCAAAAACAAGGACAGAGCACCCTGAGACACTTTCTCCTGAAAATGGCAACACTGAAGCCTGGATAACAGACTCAAAAGCAGCTGTGTTACACAGTATCACCTCAATTCCCCCACCAGAGAAACTAAGCCATCTGACACACAGGGCAAGAAAGAATTCAGTTCACCAGGTAAAGGTCTTTCCTGCATCCCTTCACTTGTTATATCCACCAAGGACAACTTAGGCATATCTGAACAACACAGTCAAACAACACATGTGGACATGTTTTTGGCTAATGGACACTAACACTGTGAAAAATAATGGTTCTTAAATGGTTCTTCAAAAGGTTCTATGGTTCTACAAAGAGCCAACACCAACTGAAAAACCTCTTTATTTGGGGGATAGTTCTTTGCATACTTTATATGGTTCTTTAAAGTACTGAAGGTTCTTCATTTTTATTTAAGCTATTTGGTGGCAGGTAATAGCATGAAATTAGAGTTGCAAACACAATTATTTCCATATTTTCTTTTAATCTATGGATTATTTTCTCAAATGACAAACAAGTTTACATCTTGAAATATGTAACTCTGTCTGGCCAACAGCCCAGAACCCAAAATATTAAATGTATTACAATTGAAGACCCACAAATGCAGCAAATTCTTGTTGACTTTTTGCTTAAAAATTATTCCTATTATCAAAGTTTTTGACAATACATTTTCTGTTGATTGACTAATCCTAATTTGTTGCAGCTCTGTGAAACATAGAACCACACCTCTCCGTCATGATCTGGACCATTAGACCTTTAGTTTGACTCTTTGATGATTTCCTGTTTTATTTTGAAATTGCTTCCCCTGTGTGTCTGGTTATTTTACTGCTTATCTTTGTCTTGTGTTGTCTGCCCCGTCCATCCACACCTATCTAGTATTTACCTGACCACTCCCCACCTGCATTTGATTCTGTAATAATCCTGGACTATTTATACCAGTTTACTCACTCCTTTGTCAGTTCATCTGTTTTGTTCCTGTGTTTGATCCCCTTTGTTTTTTCCTTGGTTAGATTATTTTATTCCCTTGTATTTCTTTCGTATCTGCTTTCTTGGACTGGTGATTGATGTTATCCACTCCTGTAAGTTTTGGACATTTGGGTTTTTTATTATTAAAGTTATCTTCACTGCACCCTCCTGCCTATGGTAGTCTGCCATTTGGGTCCCTCCCATTGTGTTCTGGCCTCTTACTGTGACACCTCTCAGTTGTTTGGGTGGCTTGCTTGATTGTGGACACAAAGAAAAATGTTGACAGAGAAAATAAATACAATTATAGCCGCAAGCGGCAATTCGCGGGTTCACATCTTTCTTCGCTCAACTAAGAGAAGCTGCCTAATTTTAGCTACTTAATGCTTTGGTTGACCTATTTGCTATAATGACATGAAGATATCTATCAAGCTTTATGATGATCGGACAAATGGTTAATGAGTTATGGCCAATATTAGCTAAGCCCCGCTCTTCGCAAAGGCATTTCGGTCAACAGTGGCCTTGTTTTCCTTGCTCATTTGTAATAGCAATGTGCTTCTCAATCACTTAAGACAGTATACTAAATTTAGTATTGATAAAGTGAAAATGTGAAAAGTTCTATAAATTTTACAGTTTTTAATGTTATGCCAATTAGCTCAAGATCCATAATGGTAGTTGCTATCATCACAGAGGTATTTCGTAGAAAATATTGACCTGTAGCTTAGAGATAAATTTGAGGACAATGGGACTCTCAGTGTGGTGGGGGAGCCATTAAAATATTTTTACAATTTTGACTCTTAATTATCTTCTGCCTCGGCTCAAATTGCCGTGAGTTAGAATGAACGAGAAACATGAAACTTGGCCACATAACTGGAAATGATGTGTGCTACTGGCCCAAGAAGTATGAGTGCAATCGGCCACATAGGAGTGCTTTAATTAAGGCTCAAAAAAGTTATTCTCAAAAGGCCCCGCCCCTGACACCATTTGTCTGATTGACTTGAAATTTAACACACATGTGCAGCTCCATGTGCTCTACAAAAAAGCCTCTTGGACAATTAAAGTGCACCTGGATAGATTTTTTGCTAATTTGCATAATTTGAAAAACAGTACAATGAATAGAACTTTATGAATTTTGAGATTAGAAACACCAAATTTAGTAGACCGCCTTAGGAGATGAATATGCAAATTTCTTTCATAAATGAAAAATGTATAAATTAATGTCATTATAGCAAATAGGTCAACCAAAGCATTAAGTAGCTAAAATTAAGCAGCTTCGGGCTGGGACAGAGAGTGAGCCTACCAAAGCATTTTTAGCCTGATCGCCATAAATGCCAAAAATGCTTACCTCAAAATCCAGTGAACAGATGTTCACCAAAATTGGTACACATGTTCTGGAGGCAAGTATTAATTAAAATCTGAAGTGACACATTGATTGACGAAAGTGCGTGGGGCCTATTCATCAATGTGTGCCATCCTCAGCCTTTGCTCAATTTGCAGAGAGCTGGAATGAGCCAGACACACGATAATTGGTATCTAAACTCCAAATGGTGTGTAAATGCTTTGCAAAAAATAGGATCCTGTTCAGCCATATGGTGGCGCTATAATAAAGAGTCAAAGACAATGTCTTTCATGTGACCATACTGTCAGCATCCTTCACACAAGGTAACACACACTACATGACATCCAGAATGTCCATATTATTACTATTATAGTAAAAGAACTACTGTGTAATCCACATTTATAGACTATTAGCTCTAGGAAATGTTTATTTTGTTGTTTGATCAGTTAACCACTTGTATTATGATTAATTTCAGGTTGAAGGATGTAATATGAAATCCACACTTATATTATTCCTGTCTATCATTATTGGTGCCATTAGGTTTATATGTTGTTTCTTTTAATGTTTTTATGGTCATGGTGGAAGATGTGTGAGTTTATAGGTAAACTCTAGAATGAAACAATTCATTCTAGTTCTGTGTAAAATTACTAACTTCTTCAGGTTGAAACACAGGAGAAGACGAGTAACGCCCTTTTGACAGTTTAGAGTCACCTGGTCAACGCCAGTCTCCTCTAAAGTTATACAGCAGAAGTTAAGTGCTTTAGAGTTTATTTCACATCAACCCACAAGAGATGCCCACAGATAACACATCTGCCCATGACCACCAGCAGAGAAGCCTACCAGAATCAAGAGAGACAGAAAGACTCCTGGCAAACTCCACCAGAGCTCAACCGCTGAGACACTGGCAGAATCTGTCACTGTGATAACGGGACATGGCCTCCATGAGAATCCACCCTGATCCTGCATCTCCAGGGTTACCACGGCAACCTCAGCCACCTGGGTTCCAGCCAAGGGTCTCCAGCTACAGTGCAACGCACAGTAGGCAGGTCTTAACACTCTACTCATGACTGGGTTGATGTGGAAATATAGCAATATTTAATCATCAAATCTCATTCGTAGATGTAGTGATCATTAGCTGTATAGCCATAACATATTCTCTCCCACCATTGCCAACTCATCACACAGCTCATTTCATTATTATTTTCATCTTTATGACTGTTGCATGTTGTGTTACCTGTTGTGTTCTTTCAAAGTAAAGACTGTAGATCCATTGAATCCAGAAGTCACGGCTTCTGATATGAGATTGATAACATTAATCACTGAAGTAATTCATTGTTGTCCTCCCTGAGGACTGGTGCCCCCTTTCAACGAGAGTAAATTCTAAATTGTTAACCCTACAATACCATTTGAAATGTGTCGAGGATGATCCAAATTGTAAGTCAGCCTATTGTGTAACTGGCCCATGTGTTTTTAACAAGCTATCATATTTTGATACTACAAAGGCATTCCTTCCATGTATTGCATGATTTTCTTGAGGGGATTGTTACTCTTGTTCTGAAGTGTGTTTTAAAGGCCTTGCACAGGGACAAAACTGTAAGCATCCAGGAAGTTAATGACAGTTTAAGAAAGTTTTTTTATGAGAATGATTGCACTTCCAAAGCTGTTCTGATATCTGAGAAGGTTGCACTGGATGGAAAGATATCTGGAATAGGAATCTGGAAAAAGAAATGGACATTATTCAGGACTCTCTCTTGTGGTCCGAGAAATAGGAGAGATCAATCTAGCCCCAACCATCAACACTCATTGGATTAGTCATTTACATGCTCTTATTACTCTGACAGATTTTGACAGATTTCATCTTGTGCATGCAGAGGAGATAACCCAGATTGTGCATATTCAAGCAAACTGGATTCTTGTTGGAAAACTTTTCACTACAACAGAGTTTTCAAAACATATTCACTCGTGCCACATCAGTGAGACTGATGAGCTTTTGATGTTCAAGCCTGGGGATGAGGTGGACTTTCATGCTATGGATGCATACAGATGTGATGGTAAAGACCTCATAACACTGATCCATCAGCCTTTAAAAGCACTTCCCCCTGAAGTACTGTATATGCATTATATTTCGGGTGAAAAAGGTGCAACAAATTTTGCAAGAATAACTACTTGGGAGCAGTCTTTTTGCTAACAAATCAGATCAGTAAACCAAATCGTATTTTGTGGTTAACTGAAAGTCTGACAAAAATTGATATTATTTTATTTCCAATATCATTCCTTGTTACTGATCAATATATCAGTAATTCTGCTCACACTTTGGTTTATTGCTTACAATGGTGTAAATCAGAGTGACTCTTTTCTGACTTCCCCCTTATTGTTCACACAAAATGTCAGTCTTCGTTATTCTGCTTAGATTGGTTGTTATCAATCATATCAGGAAATGCAGACTTTCCATTGGTTAGAGAGAGTAAGTCCCACCCCCCCCAGCTAGAATCTTCATGACACAGTTGCAGACACATTATGAGCATGACGGAGCTACCCTAGTTGAAAACAAATGAATTTTCAGTGAGTTATTGTGAATACATTCTGTATAAACACGAAGTGTACCCTCAGAAGATTTTTGCAGGAGATGAGGGAGGTGAACCGAGGATCTGTGTGTCAGGAGTTTAATCACTTTTGGCAACGTCTTGGTAAGTTAGCAGCTTGGTGTTAACATCGCTAGCAATGATTAGCTGGTGTTGTCGGCCGACAAAGGCACCAGGTTTAATGTGTATTTTCCTTTTCAATATGCAAACTTGACATTGCATTTACTGCTGTGTTATTAAAAGTGTTAAAATATTATATTGCTGCATTGATAAGCTAAGATAAAAATCCATGTTGATGTAAAAAGGGATAAAATTTTCCATAAATTTAAGTTGAATGAATCAATATAGTAATAGCCTTGTTTCTATACAGGCTTGGTTTTTTGAGATACCTTGGGAATTTGATTTGGATTCTCCCTGACGAGTGAGATGGCGAGCCACCCTTGAACCTGATCTCTTCCTTGTGCCAGAGGAGCTCATTCATTCCTTCACTCTCATCAAGTACCTCAATGTGGTCGGAAGGTTAAAGCCTTTTCTACCTGACTTTCGACTGAACTAAATGCACTTTGTAACTGAACCTGACTTGAAATGACATTATTTGACTGAGACTAGTGAAACTGAACGTATAAAGGAACAAAACTGAACTGGAGTGAACAAACCAGATGAACTCTGAGCTCATAATCTTCATGGACACTTTTCTTTCCTTTTTATTTTAATTTCATATATCGTGGTTTATATTGTGAAGCACTGAAAACACTGTATTGTGATAAAAGAGGTAACATTTATCTTTGTTTATTGCAAAAGGTTTGCAATATATTTTAAGTCAAACGCACGTCATTCATTCTCAATTCACATTCAATCCCTCCCTCTGAATCTAGACACTGGGCAATATATTTGAGTATACTGTGATCACTAAGTGGGTTACATATTGCTCCATGCAGCCTTTCATCTTCAGCCTCAAACTAAACAAAGTCTGGAGTAAATGCAGCAGACTTCCAGTACTCTCCACATCCATTGTTGCCAGGTCCTGGCTCACCACCCCACCACCATCATCGCTTTTATCACACTGTTTAGATATAGTTCCTCTGGATCTATACACATGGCTCACTGTCACTTTCATCACTGCTCCGCTGATAAGATCCTGATGAATCAGGTTAAAAATAATCTTCATTAGTTAGTTGTTCCACACCAGGATTGCACCATCAGACAAATCCAATTGTCAATTGTCTCTCAGATGCCCAGCATCTTGTTTTTAGACTGATTGGTGCATCATGCTTTTGCCAATACTAGAAGCGCATACTAATTGAGGACAACAGTTCTAAGTTAAAGGTCCATATTTCCCTCAAGTGTTTTATTTGAAGTCTCGATCCATAAGAAGATATATTTGTGGTTTTAAGAACCAAACACCATCTCAGTGTAGTTTTACGTCTCCTCTGTCAGGCTTTTCTCTGGAGCTCTAGTAACTAAAGGTTGGTGAGAGAGAGGCTCTCAGCCTCCTCTCAAAGCCTCCTCTCTTCTGATTGGCTGACTGTTTTCTGAGTGATACAGATGGTGGACTTGCACACCCATGTTATATACTAACCTTCACTTGGGTTTACCTACACATGCTCTCTCATTTTCTCTCTCTCTTGTTGTCTCTTTCTCTCTCACACACACACTGCCCTAAACATGTTATTCACTTATGCAGGCCCCCACCTAAATAACCACCTGCTTAATGCACAGTACAGATTCGATAATGAATAAAAGATGCCTTCATTCACAAACTCAACCAGGAGACATTTAAAAGGTTTAAAGTTTTATGTTTACGTTTACGTCATTAAGTAACAGTAGGCGACATGCATCAAACATATGATTTACAAACTTATGTGTTTGGCATACACAAATACTTTGCATACTTTCTTATCGTTTACCTTAACCGAAAACTCAATAACTGCACTTACCAATGTTGTTGGATTAGCAGTAATCTCCTGTAAATTCAGTGTGGCTCATGGCCACCATAGTTTCATACATTCACATATCAGTTAAAGGGGCTCTGTTTACCTAAATGAGAATGGGTAAAAAAGAGAGGGCAGCTACAGTACAGAATATTTACAGTGTTTTTATTTAAATGACAACTACAGTCTGAAGAACAGGGGAACCCTTTGCTCAGAGAAACCAAATCCTGCAAGGTTGGATGTGGATGGTGGATCCAGGTGGGCGGGTTTAGAGCGTGGCTAAGGGCTGTGACTACTTTGGGTGGTGACTACTACTTTGTTGTGAAGTCCCTAAGTTCCATAAGTTCCTGATATCTCATTCTAAGGCTCAGTTTCTGAATACAGCCATTTCTCTGGACTGAGCACTTTGATACTTTCACAGCATTAATATAGAACCTGGAGGTGAGTGGAGCGGGTTGGGGAGGCTCCCTTGTCATCAGATGGCCCCTCCACAGGGAGATCCACGTCAGAGGGAACAGGCACGGATCAGGCATGGACCATTGGACGGGGACCCTTAGGTGGTGCAGCAGTGTTGGAGAGCCGGTCAGGGTGATCATGGTGGGAGTCGGAGATGAGGTTAGGGTCGACGATGTGGCGAGCAGGAATCCAGGACCTCTCCCTCGGACCGTAGCCCACCCAATCGACAAGGTACTGGAGCCCCTTTCCACGAAGAACTGAAAAAAACTGGTCCCCCATCAAGGAGGAGGAAGAGGCGGGGCCGCCAGCGATATAGGGCTTTCGTGGACTGGCTTCACTTTGGACATGTAGAAGGTGGTATGGACACGCATGGTGCGCGGAAGCCATCTCCACCACGAACTGGCGCTCAGAATCAGGCATCTGGAGGATGGGCGCCGAGGTGAACCTGGACTTGAGGGTCCGGAAGGCCTCATCGGCAACAGAAGTCCACTGGAAGGTCACTTTGGAGGAGGTGAGGGCGGTGAGAGGGGCGGCCACCGAGCTGTAGTTGCAGATGAAGCGTCAGTAGAAATGGCGAACCCCAGGAAGCGCTGCAGTTGTTTGCGGGAGTCAGGAATAGGCCATCATAGCACTCTGGAGTTCCCACCTGGGGCTCGGGAGCATCTCTGGGTGAAGGGGAAGCTGGAGCTGGTGAGGGCATGGGAGCGGCGTGCTAACTCAGGAAGGTCGTCAGTTGCTGCATTTGCCCTACTAACGCTGCTAGTGCCTGTCCATTAGCCTCAGCCACCTGTCTAGCTTCCGAGGCGGTAGCGGACATCATGGCCTCATGCTGCTGGAGAATGCCTTCAATTCTCGAGGCATATCAGGGGTGTGGGATTGTGCGCTGGGTCCATTTCTGGCCAGATTGTACTGTAACACGGTGTGTACAATCCCAATTGCAGCACAACCAAACAGGTGACTAGTTGGTAATGACTTTTATTGAAGAACCAGCAGAGATATTGCAGACAGGTGGGTATTGGGGATACAGGAAGGTCCAGGGCTGGAGATGCCGTGTTGCGGAGCAGGTGAGTGGAACGGGTTGGAGAGGCTTAAACACACAGGGACGAGTTGGTAGGAAGGCAACGGTACTTTTAGGGAGCAGGCTGGAGAAGTAGTCCAGGGTGCAGGAGGATCAGAACCAGGTGTGCAGTCAGCGGGGCAGACGAACCAGGAAGGAGCAGGCAGGCGGGTAATCGGAGTCAGACGAAGGATCGGGAAACCAGCAGGGAAGCACTCACGTTGCGACATCGGAGCTGGAGAATGCCACAGGGACAGGCAGACAGGGACCAGGAAGCACACAGGCAGAACTCGTGGTCAGGGACAGAAGGTTGAGGCATTTACCAGGGCAGAGACGAGGCAGGATGGTCAGGGACGAGCAGAGTCGATAACGGGAAGTCAGTCCGGAGATGAAAAGGAAAGTCTAGCATGATACTGAGAACAATCTGGCGAAGAGCGAGTGAACCGGGGATGTATATATACTGGCCTGATTGGAGATAGAGTGCACCTGGGGGCAACAGGTGAGGACAATGAGGCTGATTAGGAGCTGTGGCAGCGTAGAGAGTGAGATACAGGCATAGCAGGCTGTGACAGCCATGTGATATTATTCTTATGGCACTGCATAGTAAAGAACATACTGTATGGAAAACTACTGTATAATTAACCATAACCCTCTGTTAGGTTCTATAGGTTTCAGAGAGGTACTGTCTACTCTATAGATCTGTAGTTAGACCTGAAAACTGAACTGGGTCATCAGCTGACCACTCCTCACAGTCTGTATCTGACAGAGCTACTCACTCACTTGAGTGATTGGCTGTTTGTCTAAAGATACTCTAAGTGGCTCCAGTTTGTACATTCTCCTGAGTGACCCCCCCCCCCCCCCACAGAAGGCCCACTCATCCGGCCAACAGAAGTCCACTGGAATGGTCATTTGGAGGCAGGTATAGAGGGCGTGAGTGAGAAGGTTGCGGCCACCGAGCTGTAGTTTGAGATGAAGCGTACAGAAATGGCGAACCCCAGGAGCGCTGCAGTTGTTATGCGGAGTCAGCGCCAACTATTTGGCCATCACTAGCACTCTGGGACGTTCCCAGCACCTGGGCTCGGGAGACATCTCTGGGTGAAGGGGAAGCTGGAGCATGGTGGAGAGGCATGCGGAGCGGCGTGGCTAACTCAGGAAGGTGCGGTCAGTTTGCTGGCATATGCCCTACTACTCTGCTCTAGTTGTGTTCTCCTCCAATTAAAGCCTCCAGCCACGCCTGTCTAGCTTCCGAGGCGGTAGCGGACAATCAAATGGCTCATGCTGTCGGAGAATGCCTTATTCTTAGAGGCATATCAGGGGTGATGGGATTGTTGCGCGTGGGTCGCATTTCTGGCCAAGATTGTGACTGTAACACGGTGTCGTTAGGTTCTACACATTAATTCGTGTCAGTCACCATACCTGACAAGAGTCTAGAGTTGAAAACTAGTTGAATATATATATCCACATGTTGAGAAGTTCTAGTTTTAACATCTGTGACTTTTATTGAAGATACAATCAGAAGAGTATTTGCACGACTAGCGATGGTCGTTTAGATATGAGATAGGTGTCGCATACGTAAGGGTCACATGTGGCTGGTGAGATGAACCGATGTCTCGCGCAGAGAGCAAGGAGTGAGAATGGAACGGAGATTGGGGGCGCACGCCATGCTTAAACAACAACTATAGGAGACGAGTTGTGGTAGGAAGGATCAACGGTAATAACTTTTAGGAGCAGGCTTGGATGATAGATAAGATAATACTTAAGAAATTGGATTATCATTTAGTTCATTTAGTCATTTTGGACAAGTGAAGAATTAAGTAAAAACAAACATAACACAGTTTACAGCATTAGTTTTGTTTGTTGTTGTTATATTGTTAAATCATATAATATAAACCGCCTGTTGTGTGTTCATTCTCCAGCATGATTAGTCGTGATCTTAATGCCAAACTGACTGGTATACGGCAGAAAATACTTGTTTCTGTGCCGCAAGCACATCACCAATCTGGAAAGAATTACGCGGTGGGAGACATCCGTGCAGAAGGATCAAGAACCATGGTGTGCAGTCAGACGGAGGCACGGACGAACCAGGAAGGAGCAGGGCAGAGCGGGTAATACGGAGTACAGACTCTGGAGTGATTCGGGAAACCCCAGCAGGGAAGCACTCACGTTGTCAATCGGAGCTGGAGAATGCACGGAGGGACAGGCAGACAGGGACCAGGAAGCACAAGGCAGGCAGAGCATGTGGTCGGGGACAGAAGGTTGAGGCATTTACCAGGGCAGAGACGAGGCAGGATGGTCAGGGACGAGCAGAGTCGATAACGGGAAGTCAGTCCGGAGAATGAAAAGGAAAGTCTAGCATGAATATGAAGAACAATCTGGCGAAGAGCGAGTGAACCGGGGATGTATATATACTGGCCTGATTGGAGATAGAGTGCACCTGGGGGCAACAGGTGAGGACAATGAGGCTGATTAGGAGCTGTGGCAGCGTAGAGAAGTGAGATACAGGCATAGCAGGCTGTGGACAGCCATGTGATATTATTCTTATGGCACTGCATAGTAAAGAACATACTGTATGGAAAACTACTGTATAATTAACCATAACCCTCTGTTAGGTTCTATAGGTTTCAGAGAGGTACTGTCTACTCTATAGATCTGTAGTTAGACCTGAAAACTGAACTGGGGTCATCAGCTGACCACCCTCACAGTCTGTATCTGACAGAGCTACTCACTCACTTGAGTGATTGGCTGTTTGTCTAAAGATACTCTAAGTGGGCTCCAGTTTGTACATTCTCCTGAGTGACCCCCCCCC
>NW_019174280.1:281682-319240 GCF_002260705.1 Seriola dumerili | reverse complement strand
CCCAAGATGGCCTTCATCAATGATAATGCTGTTACAGCATGGGAAGCTCATCTGAGAAACAGCTTCCTGAATGGACTGAAACCAGAGATTTCCAGCATGGTGAAACGTCAAACCCCATCGAGGCACACTCTGTGCATGCTGAAAAAATCCTCAGAGGGCCAGAAGAGGAAAGGAGAATAAAGAGAAAGATCTGCAAATGGCAACATTGACTGTGTTCCAAGCAAATGCCAGAGGGCACGGACATGGCCGTGGCAGAGGTGGATTTAGAGGTGGCCACTGGGGCCAACGCACAACTGATCCAGATGTTTGTTTCCACTGTGGCGAAATTGGGCTAGAAACTGCACAAAAAAAATCCAACGCACAAGGCTAATTGACTCGGTGCGGCAACTCAGGAGGGGGAGGAATCAACACCTCTAATTTTAACCACATTGATGCACAATGAGAGACAACCTACACATCAGACTGGTGATTGCACCTCACACTCACACACACATACACACACACTGATTGATGATGCCATAGCTCAGTTAGAGAAGAAACAGGAGACTGTGAACACATACGCTATATACTCAGCTGATGCTTATACAGGCATGCCAACACACACACACTCCTTGTACATGGCAAACTTCTTGTTGATTCCAGTGCAAATGATGCACTGGTAACAAGTGGCAGCAAGTCTGCGTAGCTCGTAGTTTTTTGCAATATATTTGTATATATTAATATATTAGTCTCATGTGTTTCACAGAGACCTGGTTAAATGACAACACTCCAGACTGTTGCGTGGATTTACCAGGCATCACTGCAGTACTAGCGGACAGAGCAAGTGGAAAGAATAAAGATGGAGGACTGGTTCTGCTTGAGAACAATACAAGGTGCAACCCCTTTCATATCACAGTGAAAGAGAAGATCTGCTGTTGGGATATTGAAGTGTTGGCAGTTGGCCTTTGACCTTACTATGTACCGAGGGAGTTTTCACACATCGTCGCCATTGTTGTTTACATTCAACCATGAGCAGAGCCTGCATTCGCATGTGAGATCATTCACGAGACTGTTGCGAGAGTACAGACCTGGCACCCTGTTGCATTCATTGCAATATCGGGGGATTTTAACCATGTCCCTCTCACCTCTCACGAGACTGGCTTCACTCAGTATGTTGACTGTCCCACAAGGGAAAATAAGACACTTGATCTGTTGTGCACAGATTGGAATGTCCTGTTGGAGTCACAGGAAAATGATAAAAGCAAGGACCTTGACCTTGATAGAATGGTTGAATGTACCACAGACTACATTAACTTCTGTATGGTCACTGTAATACAGGCAAGGACTGTACACTGCTTTCCAAACAACAAACCCTTTATCACCAGTAACATCAAGACCCTCCTCAACCAGAAAAGGGTAGCCTTCAGGGATGGAGACAGGGAGAAGCTCAGGTGTGTGCAACATGAGCTGAAGAGGAGATTAAAGCAGGCGAAGGAGGACTACAAAAAGAAAGTAGATAGGAAGCTGCAGCACAACACCAGAGAGGTGTGGATGGGGATGAGGACCATCACTAGCTATAAAGAGAAGAACAGCCCGTCAACATCAGGTGTAATGGACAAGGCCAATGAGTTCAACCCATTCTACAACAGGTTGACTGATGATCATCACCTTGGAGGTCTAGGCCCACACTATAGTCAGTCAACAGTCGAGGGAAGGACATTGAGGGGGTGCACACTTGTAAATACCTAGGTGTGCACCTGGACAGTAAACTGGACTGGTCCTTGAACACGAATGCCATCTACCAGAAGGAAGCTCAGGTTCCGTCTGCAGTTAAATGCTTGGCAGGAGTCTGGACTCACTCAGGATTGTTGTGGAGAGACGCATGCAATGTAAGATTGGAGGCCAACATCTGATCCTAATGTTCAATATAATCCTGTTTTAAAAGTTTATCGACAGAAATACACCTTTGTTATCCACACACTCAGATCTGTTCAACTGGTACCAGACACACAACACACATCTGCCTATCTAAATAAAACATGGGACGTCACAAACAATCCAGCTACAGGAAGTCCCAAGGACTCTGTGGGCCCAAGGCAAACATGATGTTGGTCTAATTAAAGGCATGCGGCCAATTGTCATAACACCAATGTCTGATTACAGGCCTTGCCAACCACAATATCCTCTCAAAAAGGAAGCTGTTGAGGGCATTGTGAAGACTCAGAGACAGGACGCCACCTCAAGTTTTCCTGACAGAAGCTGTGTCTCAGTTCAGATGTCTCATCCTTCAGAGGCTGGATTTAAAGACCGACTGTGTCACAGCAGCTGTATCACAGCAGTGCAACTAGACTGTCCCATTTACCACCCAGAGACTCCCGGGAGTTCTGTACACTCACACACCTGCACAACTCAATGCATCTGACTGAGATGTCTGTCAGCAGATTCACTGTCATCTATATTTACAAAAAAGTAAATATTCCCCACATCATATTTATTTTCTTTGACTGAAGTGGGGTAAGATCTGTGTCACATGAGCAGAGCAAACATGATGACTGATGACACAACAGACAAGTCTGACTGAAGTTACTGAGAAACACTGGTGCTGGAGGTGGGACACTGGTTACCACGGCATTTATGACTGCTGCTGTGTGATGGTCAGGTGGGTACTACTGTGTGTGTTTGTACAGACTGCTGTGTCAGACTGTCCTCCAGTTTCGAGGGAAGTACATTGAGGTGGTGCACACTTATAAATACCTAGGTGTGCACCTGGACAGTAAACTGGACTGGTCCCTGAACATGAATGCCATCTACCAAAAGGAAGCTCAGGTCCTTTGACATCTGCAGTAAAATACATGAACACAAAGAAACTGGACAAGCTGGTCAAAAAGGCTGGGTCTGTGCTTGGCAGGAGTCTGGACTCACTCAGGACTGTTGTGGAGAGACGCATGCAATGTCCTCAACTTGTTGAGTCCACTTGGTGCGTGTGGACACACACACACACACATACACACACACACACACACACACACACACACACACACACACACTTAGCAGCTGTTTACAGTGAAAGTTGATATTTGAGGTGCTTTTATAAATTTTCATCTTCAGTAGAAAACAGTGAAACCTCACTGAGGAGGAGGTAAGCAGTTGCAGTGAAAATCTACACCTCAAACACACAATGTTCTCGTTTAGATGGTCTCCATTTTATTAAAGATGTTCAACAGTGGCATACTTTAAATTATACTTGAAAATGGTAGCACCAACTGAAATTCCTGTGTGGTTCATGTGATTATTAATTGGATAAAACCCTGGAATATGTGATGACTGGTTGGAGATCCACGATGACAGTAAACAGCTCTTCAGATGATGGAGGATGCCCCGATAATCCAAGCAGGGATGTCATGTCTTCGCACAGATTTGGACAGAGGTTTCTCTACATGAATGTACATGAATGGCACTTGATGACATTAAAACAACAAACGTCACAAATGAAAGAAACGGGCGCTTGGGTGTAACAGAAAAAAAATAAGTGACAGATCTCCATCTTCCTGCAGCTGAAGCAGAGGAATGGTCTTACAGGTTAAGGTCATTGGTGCAAGCACACGCATCTGTAACAAAGAGATTCCTAAGAGAGATACATCTGAGATGAGATGTGCTGTAAGAGTCTGTGATGTACAAGAACAGTCTTGCCCCCAGATTGTGTGAGTCACTGTATAAGAGGAGTTTGATTGATTGGAATGTGACTGAGAGTCAGAGCTCAGGGTGGAGCAGGGAAACACTCAGTGTCCACCTGGACCTCAGGAACCCTCTGAGCTCTGAAACGCTACATGTCCAAAAACATGTTCACTGTTTGTCATGGTTTAGGTTCCTAAGTTTACCTGTCTACACAGGACTATCGGCTCTCACAGGGAATAGAGTTCTGCAGGAATGAGTTTTAAACCCACAAATTAGCCTCAAATTCCCTGGTCCTGAAGTCTCTGGTTTGTTGAATGTGTTTTTGGTCAGATGGCTCAAACACACATGTGGTCAGTGAGGTCAACATGATGTTAACATGATATCAAAATGATGTCAACATGATGTCATCATTAGTTAACATGATATCAAAATGATGTCAACATGATGTCATCATTAGTTAACATGATATCAAAATGATGTCATCATTAGTTAACATGATGTCAGTGACATAATGTCAACATTATGTCAGTGACCAAGGGGTGTTTTACGAAGCAAGTTCAACATACCCACGGTAACTTAAGTTACTTGGGTGACCTGAACTTAACCTAGCTTGACCGTCCTGGATAACCTGTACTACAAAGGTGCTTATCAACTGGTTCAGTTAACTCTGGGTTTACCTGTCTGGCTACTAGCGCAAGCAAAATCGTCAGAACTATGAATAATGTAATATGAGAAGAAACGGTGATATCAGAATGACACTGATCATGGGAAATATTTAACAGCGTGTGGATCATTGTTCTAATCAAAGACATCAGAGATTTAGTTTTTATTTACAGTTCTGGTCACAGAGTCTCCTCATGTTGTTCTGAACTGCAGTGATGAAAAGAAAGTAAAAGTATCAACACTGTCAGGGATCCTGTCGGATTAAAGAATATTTGTTCAATTAAAATGAAATAGTTATATAGAGATATATTTATTTAATGAGATAAACTCTCCATGCAAGCTCTGTTTTAAAACTAGAGTGGACACATGCAAGGTCTGTAACTGGAAAATGATTCCACTGACTTATAAAGATGTCTACTGTCTCTTTCAATGTCTTGTTATTATTTATCACTTTATTGTAAACTCTTTTGACCCTGTCAGGATCCTGTATGTTTTTCCAGTTATTTAATTGGTCGGAAGTTGGGCTGTTGACAGGTTTTGATCTGATCCTTAAGTTAACCTGCTCCAGATCAGGTTATGAAGTCAGTGTAAATTACCATGGTGAACCAAGTAAGAAGTGAACCACCATCGTTGAATTGAAAACCCAGAGTTAACCTTCAAAATAACCTTAAATCCTGTCATAGTACAGAGCTATGATGTCAACATGATGTCAACATGATGTCAATACGATGTTAACATCATGTCAGTGAGATCATGTCAACATGATGTCAGTGACCTGTGGCCTGTACTACAAAGCAGGAATAGAGGTTGTTGAGGTAACTTCAGGTTTAACTCTGGGTTTTCAGTAACATGAGGAGGAGACTCTGTGACCATAACTGGAAATAAAAACTAAACCTCTAATGTCTTTGATTAGAAAAAATAGCCGCACACTGTTAATTATTTCCATGATTATGAATGAACATTTCAGTTGGTCTGTCTCATCAGACATCAACTACTTCTCTCCTCTTTTTGTTCTCTCCTCTTTGCAGCAGAAACAGTCTAACATTAACTTTAACTGTTTTATCTGCATCATGTTCATAACAGTTTGTTCATCCTCAGACTGAAGAGCAAAAATACTCAAACATAATGATAATTCATTATCATTCATCTTTAGTCTGAATTTAATAGAAATTATATTTAGACATGGAAATAATATATTTTTATTCCAGTGATGTGATCATATTACATTTCACCTTATTGAATATCACTTTTGGACGTTGCTATAACTGAACTTACCGGCATGTATCAGTGTTTCTTCTAATATCATATTAAGTACTTCATTCATTGTTCTGATGATGTTGCTTATAATTAACAACTCCACCTCTTTCACATGAACACGCTCATAACTGTACAGGTAAACCCAGGGTTAACTGAGCCACTTCATAACCTGCTTTGTAGTACAGGTTAGCAGGACGGTCATTTATAGGTTTAGTCAAGCCAGAAAACTAAAAGTTGTCCTGGGTATGTTGAACTTGCTTCGTAGTACAGGACTCTGATGTCAACATGATGTCATCATGATGTCAACATGATGTTAAAACCATGATGTCAACATGATGTCAATGATATGTTGTCAACATGATGTTAGCAATATGATGTCAGTGACCTAAAGTCATCATGATGTTAACATGATGTCAACATGATGTCAGTGACCTGATGTCAACGTGTTGTCATCATGATGTTAACATGATGTAAACATGATGTCAGTGAGCTTACTGCTCCACCTTAATGAATCACTGAGGAGAGAACGACCCTTGTCTTGTCTGCTGTGTTTCAGAGAGACTCTCTGTAAACCTCCAACCCTTGGTTCCTTTGAAGACTACATACTAATAAATGAGTTGTACCTGATAACTAGTCTCTACTCAGCTGTCCTGCAGTCTTGTCAAGTCTGTGCACTACACATATGCAGAGTCACTGGACTGAGTGCGCCCAAAGTTTGGCATACTCATCCTGGGTAGGTCTTTGTTCCGGATCTCATAGATGGACTTCCTCCTAGCCTGCACTCCTCTCACAGCAGTCTTGATCTTCCTCCAGCCAAGATGGTTGAGCTCTGCCAAGTTCAGCACCACACAGATGCCGCTGACCGCGAACATAAACACCAGAAAGACTGTCTTCTCTGTGGGCCTCGAGACATAGCACTCCACATCCTTTATGCAAGGGTATCGATCACACTCATACACTGCAGGGACATTGAATCCATACAGGAAGTATTGACCCACCAGAAACCCTATCTCTAGTGCATTTCTGAATACCACCTGGATGATGTAGAACCTAGAGATGCCCTCCTGCCTTCTCATCTTTGACTTTGTAGTTCTCAGGACTGAGCTGGAGATGTCCTTGACCTCCAGGCAGTCGGGCTCTGCCTCTTTGTTGGAGTTCTCTGTGTTCTGCAGGACTCCGTTCACGATGGTGTTCTTAATCTTCTTGCTGTTGTCTCTTCTCATGGAATCCTGGTCTTTGTCCAGGGAGAGGTACACTGTGGAATAGCGCCGTTCCCTCTGCTTGGCGGACTGGTGCACAGAGTAGGTGATGAAGCAGAGGCTGGGGCAGCACACCATGATGATCTGGAACACCCAGTACCTGATGTGGGAGATGGGGAAGGCCTTGTCATAGCAGGCCTGGTTGCAGCCTGGCTGTAAGGTGTTACACACAAACATGGACTGCTCGTCGTTGTACACAGTCTCTCCGACTATCGCCACAATCAGGATCCGGAAGATCACTACCACAGTCAGCAGGATCCTGAGGGGACAGCAGCACCAGAAACATATTAACTCTCACACTAGTGGTTTGTGTTCTTGAATAGAGATATACACCTGTAGCTGGTGAACTTCACGTTCAGATGTACTAATGATAACACTGGTTCCCAACCTGGAGGAGGTGACCAAAGAAAATTGTTCCTGTCTGCTACACGGTCAATTTATTTTTTCATCTTTGCTCATTTTTATAGAAGCCCTGTGATGCAAATTAATGTTATTATTTTTTAAGTTTGTTTATTTCATCTGTAAAATTTTGGTGGTTTTACTTTCTTCAAAGTTATGTAATGTTACTGTTCTGTTCCTTCTTTTGGTCAGAAATGTATTTTAAAGGTCCATATAGTATAAAGGTAGATGTCCATGTGTTGTTTGATTATAAAGCAGGTCTAGGTTCAATATTAAATACTGTAAAAAATATCAAAGTGTTCAGTCCACAGAGAAATGCCTTTATACAGAAACTGAGCCTTAAAACAAGCCATCAAGACTTCTGGAACTTTGTGATGTCACAACGAAGCAGTCACCACCCTTGGCCCCACCCACCCGGACCCACCATCCAACCTTGCAGGATTTGGTTTGTGTTGAGTGTTTAGCTGAA
Organism: Seriola dumerili; assembly: GCF_002260705.1. Classification (NCBI taxonomy): domain Eukaryota; kingdom Metazoa; phylum Chordata; class Actinopteri; order Carangiformes; family Carangidae; genus Seriola; species Seriola dumerili. The sequence continues at coordinate 311,539 of NW_019174280.1, read as the reverse complement.
ATCTGCTATATTTCATTGGATCACTCAGAACAGTCAGCCTATGTGAATGGAGGCTCAGAGCCTCCTCTCTTCTGATTGGCTCACCAACCTGTTGTTACTAGAGCCCCAGAGAGAAGCCTGAGAGAGGAGATATAAAACTACATTGAGATGGTTTTTGGTTCTTAAAACCACAAATATATCTTCTTATGGATCAACACTTCAAATAAAAACAAAAGTATATAATACGAAACCTTTTCGGCCAGAAAACACTTTAAGTCAGGTGAAATAATATACAGAGTGAAAAAGTCTAAGCACCAAGCTGTGATGGAAGAATGGATCACATTTAGGATGGACACCCAAGACACTGGGGTATGAATCCTGTTAAATTAATTAACTTAAATGTATTCTTTTCACTTTTTTTTTTTTTATTTCAAACCTTTGTACAGAAAGTATTGACAAACTTCATGCACAGGAACTGCATGTAACCTGTAAACACTGGATGATTTTACCAAACCTGACTCAGAGAAAAATATGGAAACAGTCCTGTGGTTCAGTAGATTCAGTGGCACTGTTAGGATCTTGAGACATTGGGGGCTTAAACTCAGACTTTTTTCTTAGAATTATTTAAAGTTTTAAAGTCAGAATTCTGAGGGAAAAAAATAGTTTTGGAGGGGTTGTTGTATCCCTACCAATGTTGAGACCACACCCATGCCCTTGATACCATCATGTGTTGAATGTTAATGTGTTAGATCCATCACAGTGAACATCATTTCTGCATTGCTATGTGTGTTGCTTTGATTCTGTTGTGATGAGGTGATTTACAGCAGTCAGAGCAGGCCTAACGTTCTCAGTGATGCACTTCCTATATCAGGACTGAAGGACTGACCGTTACAACTCAGGTTTTATTAAATGTGATTTGTGATTACGTGAATCTATCTATCTATCTATCTATCTATCTATCTATTAAGAAAACCTTTGAGTGACCTGATGTTTCCATAAGAGACAGACATGACTGTATCTTGATGATGCCTTCATGTGTGACAGATTGTTGTCAAACTTGAAATCACATAGAAAAAACAAACCCACAAACACATCCTCTACTGTTACTGAGTGTTTTTCAGTAACAGATGTGTTTGATAAACCTATAAGAGCTCATGTAAAAATACATGTGTTTAATGGTTAAACTTTAAAGACCACTGTACCATTAAATGAACTGATCTGTTCTCTCATTCCCTTTACAGCAAACCTTTATTTAACTTCCATTTAAAGGGTTTAGAAGAGGAAAGTAATCCAGCACAGCATGTATAGGTGTGAGTGTGAGAGTGTGTGTGTGTGTGTGTGTGTGTGTGTGTGTGTGTGTGTGTGTGTGTGTGTGTGTGTGTGTGCACTGCTATGTCAGGGCCTGTGTATGTATTCTGTTTCTGTGTTTTTCATGTGAGAAATGAAAATGTGCCTAAAGCACATCTGTCCTCATCAACACTTCAAATGATTCTTCATTAATACTTTATTAATCACATATAAACCATTAATAAGAAACACCTTTGAGCTTTTGAAGAACCCCTTTGCTTTTCAGTTAATCAAGACAACAGTGTAGCAACAGAGATGATTCTTCAATCCTGGCAACCTGAGGTTTGTCTCATTAAGAATGTGACGTGTGAACCCCTGATTAAGCCTCTCCTTATAAACCCTTCATGAAGGAGCCTCCTTACAGAGGCAGTCCACCAGGCAGGTACAAGGAGGTCATGTGTAGAGGAGGCAGAGACTGGTCCGCATTTTAGTAACTGCCCTTTCAGTCTAACACCCTGGTCCTCCTACAACAGTCTCTGCTTGCCCTCAACGTCATGTTCACAGGTGACATCACATGGGTCCTCTGTATGTTGACTGTCTGGCCCTGCGTTGAATTCAGACCTCTATATCAGACACACCTCTCTCTCTTACCTTCCGATCATAGTAGAGTGCTGCTGGACGGCCGCCTCCAGAAGACGCTCTAATATGGTCCACTCCCCCATGGCTGCTCATCCGGAGAAAATCACTATCAGAAAGCAGAGGATTCTCCTCTGTGTCTGAGTGCGCCGACAGTATCCAGCGGCTGCATGGATGTGTTTCTCTGCCTGAGTGCTCCTGAGCTCCTGAGCGTCCTCTGAGCGCCTCTGACAGACTGAGCGCGGTGTGAAGCGCACCGCTCAATGCTAATCCCGCTTTAAGTAGACTCCTGTGCGTCACACGCACACCGGCTGGTGTGTTAGAGAAAGCCAGGGATGCATGGCTCTCCAGAGCAGCACATCCATCACCCCCGGCTTTGCTGAGACCGTGAACTGCACCTGAACTTTTATATCAGGAGCCCAGATCCAGGTCCCGGGCCCCTCTGGTGGTGTCAGGAGAAATAAATATAGTTCTGATCATATAGACTGGGGGTGTAAACCCTCATTATGTGCCTACAATGCAATAGCATTTAAGATATATACAAGAAAATTCCGGGAGAAATTTTGAATATGCATGCTGCTTAGCGTGTACTTCACTCCTCTCATTTCAATCTGTACAAAGGACGTTACTTTCAGTTTCATTCATGTCATAGAGACTTATCCTGACACTGACCTCAGTCACTGCAGTTGTCCCTCCGAAAGCCTTTTGAAGCTGTCACGACTGACAAAATAACGTCATACTGATGGTTTCAAACCCAAATTTGTCCCCACAACCATAGCAAGACACATGTGACACACACGTACATGCCACTATATCCCCATATAGACATAGCTTCTAAGATCGAACTTTTATGACCTAGCTTATCTCTTACCTTTTTGGGACTCTTATTTTGAAAGTGTCTGTGCTTCTGTGTTTGCCAGTATAAATTACATAAGGTTTTGTACAACAGAGCCAAAAATTCCGGTTTACCATGTTGAGACTTTTATTTTGAAGCTTAATCCACATTTTAGGGATGGTGTTTGTGTGTTTCTGTCAGTGACGTGCGGTGAGGTTCATGGCTGGTGCGGCACTGACTTCATCACTAGCGCCCTCTACCATGAGGCAGGAGAACTGCGTGCCTCACCCAGTGCGTCTTCGCAGCCGTTTTATGATTGCTCAGCACAAGAAACACGTTACACACATACAGTTGTTGATAAAATACACTGTACATTATATACCTCAGCTAACTAAACTATGGAAATTTATAATATAATTCATATAGCAAAAGTGTTTGAACATTTTGATAGCGACATACAGAGAGATAGCAATACGGTCTCACTGCACAGCAGGCCAGCAGTTAGCCGAGTCATTGCGCAATCCATGGTGAGGCTCAGCTGGCTGCTGCCACACCGCAAGTCTCTTCTCAGTATTTGAACGGTAAATGTCAAAATTCAGCGATTTTGAATAAAAATAATCTAAAACTGGTGAAGTTAAATGGAAAATAACTTTATAGTATAATCACTGTATACATATAACAATTTAATTAATTTTTTTTCTTTTTACTTTTTTTTTCTTTCCATGATGGCAGGTGAGGCAGTGCCTCACCTGACTGCACGTCACTGGTTTCTGTCAATATATATATATATGTGTGTGTGTGTGTGTGTGTGTGTGTGTGTGTGTGTGTGTGTGTGTGTGTGTAGCCGTAGGCTGCGCAACAGAACCTCCAGTAAGTTATTTTGCATGTATTATGTTTTTAATTAAATGGCAGGAGTTTGAGAGGTTCGTTGACCTGTTTCTGCCATAGATTTGTATGAGCTCTGTTTCTTCAACAGCAAGACACTCTCTCTTACATACAAACACACAAACACACACACACACACACACACACACAAAATAGACACATAGACAGGTTGACAGGTACACAGACAGACAGGCAGACAAACAGACAGACAGAGTCAGACACAATATTATTCAGGAAACATTTGGCTGTTAATTTCAGTTTGCAATCTAACTGACTCCAAATTACATATGTTCTGATTGGTGGATTACCTTTAACCAGTGTTTTCAATGTGCTACTTTTTTCAGCATTAAGAAAGGTAGACAGCCAGACAGACAGACAGCATTGTCACCATGGCAACCCCTGAGTGCAGGGAGGGGACACACAGCTGGGTCAAATTACCTGATTACAGACTCCTCTGATATCTGTAGTGTTTATCAACCACTTTACTAACATTTCTGCAATGATTTATACACATCACAACTGTTTTCACTGGAAATATGTTTCAGTCCAGTTTTAATCAGGAAGCATTCGGCAGTTAATTTCAGTTTGTCATTCACACTGACACAGAAACACACATACAGTAAATACAGACAAACAGAGAGGTACACAGACAGAACGACGGGAAGACAGATACAGACAGGTAAACAAGTAGACAGACAGACAGACAGGCAGATAGATAGACAAACACATAACCAGACACACAAACACACACACACACACACACACACACACACACACACACACCACACACCACCATGAGCCAGCTGTGTTTAGAAGTTAATACCATAGAGAGATCAACAGTTCAGACTGGACAGAACAACAGCAAATACAGACAGGTACACAGACAGGGAGATTAGATAGACACACACACACACGATCAACACAGACATACAACCAGACACACTGACAGTGTCTTATAAGTTACACTCTAGGGATAACAGTTCAGAGCTGGACACAGTACACAGCAAATACGCAGGAATCAAGACAGGTACACAGACACGCCTACACTCAGACAGGAGATAGCATAGACACACACACACACACACACACACACACACACACACACACACACACACATACACACACACACACACACACACACAAAATAGACACACAGGTTGACAGGTACACAGAAAGACAGGCAGACAATCAGACAGACAGACAGGGACAAGCAGGTAGATAGAAACAATTTTAGTCAGGAAACATTTGGCCATTAATTTCAGTTTACAATCTGACTCCACATTACATATATTCTAATTGGTCGATTACCTTCACAGCTCATTCTCATTGGTGAACTACCTCACCCAGTGTTTTCCAGGTGCTATCTTTTTCAGATATAAAGAAATGTATGTAGCTAGACAGAGGTCAAATTACCTGATTAGAGACTCCTCTGATAATCGTGGTGTTTATCAACCACTTCACTGATGTAGCGTACATACGTGGCCTGGCATCAGTCACTAGCCCTTAAGGAAGTTCATTATAAGGACATGCAGAGTTACGGACCCACAATTGACACTTTGCGACTCTTCCTACCATCAAACTATCAGATTGATAGAAAACAGAGACAAAGGACCCCTCTTCCACAAACAGGCATGCTTTTAGCATGTCCAAACGACACAGAACCAGACCAAAGGTCAAAGGGTCAGCTCCAGAGGATTAACCAATGGACACCAGACAACTGGAGAATATAGGCAAAATCTCCAGTTTGTAACAATAAGACTTTGTCTAATGATATTTGGTTCTCCTGAAGAACACCTATATTGACACCTCGGTGCAGAAGGGAGGAGTCCCAGGAGTTCCAGGGTGTATCGAACACACAGGCGTGGTAACACAGCTGCTCCGTGAGGCACGAGAGAGCAGAGGCGATTTGGCAGTACTGTGGCTGGACCTCGCCAATGCTTATGGATCGATTCCACATAAGCTGGTGGAATTGTCCCTGAGCAGATACCATGTCCCAGAGAAGGTCTGCAACCTCGTCCTCGACTATTATAACAACTTTAGTCTGAGGGTGTCCTCTGGCACTACAACATCAGATTGGCATCGTCTGGAGAAAGGCATCATTACAGGCTGCACAATCTCTGTGTCGCTGTTTGCACTGGCCATGAATATGCTCGTGAAGTCTGCGGAAGTAGAGTGCAGAGGCCCTTTGTCCAGATCTGGCACCCGACAACCCCCAATTAGAGCATTCATGGATGATCTCACCGTAACCACAACATCAGTGCCGGGATGCAGATGGCTCCTTCAAGGCCTTGATCGACTCATTAGTTGGGCAAGAATGAGTTTCAAACCCGCCAAGTCCAGGTCCTTAGTCCTGAGGGAAGGGAAGGTAACCGACCGCTTCCATTTCAGCCTGGGAGACACCAGAATTCCATCTGTGTCAGAAAAGCCAGTGAAGAGCCTGGGCAAGCGCTTCACCAGCGATCTGAAGGATACCGCTGCACGTCAAGCTACCAGCGATAACCTCAACACGTGGCTCTCAGCTGTGGACAAGTCAGGACTTCCTGGGAAGTTCAAGGCCTGGATCTATCAGCATGGCATCCTGCCTCGTCTCCTCTGGCCGCTGCTTCCCAATTCCCAATGACCATGGTTGAGGGTTTTGAGAGGAAGATCAGCTCATCCCTGCGCAGGTGGCTGGGCCTGCCACGAAGCCTAAGCAGCATTGCTTTGTTTGGGCACAACACCAAGCTGCAGCTCCCTTTCAGCAGTCTGGCAGAGGAGTTCAAGATTTCCTGGGCCAGAGAAGTCCTGCTCTACAGAGATTCTGTTGATGGAAAAGTATCTTCAGCAGGTGTGGAGGTCAGAACAGGAAGGAAGTGGCGTGCCCAGGATGCAGTAGAGCGAGCAGAGGCGAGGCTGCGGCACAGCACCCTGGTGTGAACCGTGGCTACTGGTCGGGCTGGGCTGGGTAGCAACCCAAAACCAAGCTACAGCAGAGCCAGAGGAAAGGAAAGGCGAAAGCTTATCCAGGAGGAGGTACGCACCGAGGTGGAGGAGGCCCGCTTCAGCAGAGTGGTGGGCATGAGCAAGCAGGGGGCCTGGACCAAGTGGGAGCACATAGCTGGCCGCAAGATCACCTGGACCGAACTCTGGAAGGCAGAGCCACACCAGTTTAAGTTCTTGGTCCAATCAGTCTACGATGTCCTCCCAAGCCCTGCTAACCTGTTCACCTGGGGCCTCACAGACTCACCTGTGTGCCAGCTTTGTCAGAAAAGAGGATCACTAGAACACATCCTCAGCTGTTGCTCAAAGGCCTTGGGAGATGGCAGGTATCGTTGGCGCCACGCCCAGGTCCTGCGGGCAATAGCAGACACCATCTGCACTGGCATCAACACTAGCAAGCGGCAACACCCAACCAAGAGCACGATTACCTTTGTCCGAGCAGGGGAGAAACCTCAACCCTCCAAGAAGACTCAGGGGGGCCTGCTCACAACAGCAAGGGACTGGCAGCTCCTGGTTGACCTAGGGAGGCAGTTGCGATTCCCAGACATCATCGCAGCCACGACACTCCAACCAGACATAGTCTTGATGTCCGGAGCCAGCAAGCAGGTGGTGCTCCTTGAGCTAACTGTCCCCTGGGAGGACAGAATGGAGGAAGCTCAGGAGAGGAAGAGGGCAAATTATGGAGATCTTGTGGCTGAATGTCGGAGGAATGGGTGGAAGGCCCGCTGCGAGCCTATTGAGGTGGGCTGCAGGGGTTTTGCAGGCAAGTCCTTACACTGGGTCCTGGGGCTCCTTGGGATTTGTGGACTGCACAGGCGAAGAGCCATCAAAAACATCCTGGAAGCATCTGAAAAAGCTTCACGTTGGCTCTGGTTGAAGAGGGGGGAGGCGTGGCGTAGTGCGCTACCTGGACACAAGTCGGGGGACTGATGGGTCGCCCGGGTGAGGGTGTCTGACCAAGACCCGAAACACCCTATGATCCCGGGAGCGTCACTGATGATGTGTCCAGGTTGCACCTTGAGGTGTATTACAGTACTGATTGTTTCTTATATAGGACAAGTAACAACAAAAGGACTGATTAACACTAAGGTGTGAATCCTGGCCTGTCTGTGCCATGCATGAACACACACACCAACCTCCCTTCCTCTGTCCCTCTCTAGATAAGAGTCATAAACTACCACCCACATTCCAATCCTGGGTAGTGACCAGCAGAACTCTCTTCACAGACACAGATCTAAGGAAGAATGTAAAATTAAATATCTAGCTGTTCTGTAATTCATGAGATGTTCCTATGCAATATTTTAATCCCAAACTTCTATCCCATAGAATGTTTGAAATGTAACATGTAGATTTTAAGACAATGTCCTTCATGAGACCATACTGTCAGCATCCTTCACATGAGGTAACACACACTACATGACATCCAGAATGTCCATATTATTATTATTATTACAGTCAAAGAACTGCTGTGTAATCCACATTTATAAACTATTAGCTTTGGGAAATGTTTATATTGTTGTTTGATCAATTAACCACTTGTATCATGATTAATTCCAGGTTAGAAGGATGTAATATTAAATCAACACTCCTATTACTCCTCTCTGCCATTATTAGTGCAAGTAGTTTTCTATGTTATTTCACTTAATGTTTTGTGGTCATGGTGGAAGACGGATGTGCGGATTTATAAGTAAACTCTAGATTTAAATTATTCCAAAGTTCAGTGGGAAATTACTCTCTTCTCCAAGTGCAAACACAGGAGATTTGGGACGCCCCTGAAACATGCACCCGCCCCCAGGGGATAAAACAGTCGTGATCAATTCACATAGTTCAGTTCAGAACAAGTCACAGTTCCAAGAAAGGCAGTTCCAAAAATCAGTTCAGAAGAGAACTAGAAGAGAAAGAAAAGTCAGAGAAACCCAGATGACAAGAAGATGCAAGAAGCGAGAAACGATGCAGAAACTAGAAGCTGAGATCTTTGCTCAAGGCTCAGAGTCCTGGCTCAAAGCCCGGCTCTGTAGCCATGTAAACTCTTAGCTCTAAGCTGCTAGCCACAAACTCATGGCTCTTAGTCATTTTTGCACTTTTCGCGTCTTTTATTTTTCTTTCCCACGAGCTACAAGTGCGATCTTTTATTTTTATAAGCCAAGTCAAGACCAACTGAACCAAAGCAACAGAAGTGCCTCAGAGTAATTTTGTAACTTTTAATCGTCATCAAGTTTCCCTTTTTGAAGATTTTGACAACATTAGAGTCATCTGGTCAACGCCAGTGTCCTCTAGAGTTATCCAGCCAAAGTGAAGAGCATTAAAGTTTATTTCACATCAACCCGCAAGAGACACCAGCAGATAACATCTGTAGGACCGCCTGCAGAGAAGCCTAGCAGAAATCAAGAGTGCCCGAGACAGAAAGTCTCCTGGCAAACTCCACCAGAGCTGAACCGCTGAGACACCGGCAGAATCCGTCATCGTGATAACAGGACACTGCCTCCAGGAGAATCCACCTAGATCCTGCGTCTCCAGGGTTACCACGGCAATCACAGCCACCTGGGTTCCAGCCGAGGGTCTTCAGCTACAGCGCAACTCACAGTAGGCCGGTCTTAACACTGCTCATGACTGGGTTGATGTCGAAATATAGCAATATTTAATCATCAAACCTAATTTGTAGATATAGTGTCATTAGCTGTATAGCCATAGTGTATAGCCATAACATATCCTCTCCCACCATTGCCAACTCATCACACTGCTCATTTCATTATTATTTTCATCTTTATGATTATTACACCTTGCATTTACTCTGTAGATAGTAGTTTAGTTAAATAAACTCCTTTATTTACACCCAGTTGTTGTCCTGTTGTATTCTTTTGACATAGAAACTGGAGATCCATTGAATCAAGAAGTCATGGCTTCCGATATGAGATTGATAAATTTGGCAATGAAGTAATTCATTGTTGTCCTCCTAGAGGACTGGTGCCCCATTTCAACGAGAGTAAATTCTAAAATATGGCGTTAACGCTACACTGACATTTCTATCAAAATCCTGCTACAGACTGCTCCAACACTAAATACAGAAAATGATTTACACACCTCTAAACAGTTTTCACTGGAAATATGTTTCATTCCAGTTATAATCAGGAAGCATTCTGCAATTAATTTCAGTTTGTCATTCTAACTGACACAGAAACACATATAAATACAGACAAGCAGAGAGGCACACAGACAGAAACAGACACACTCACTCACACACACACACACACACACACACACACACACACACACAGTAAGTTGTTTACAAATTAGTAGTCAAAGATACCAGTTCAGACTGGACAGAACAACAGTAAATACACCAGACGACATATTGAATTTATCCTGCTCCACTGGTGGTATACTTCAGATCCTCCTTTTATTTTCCTTCACTTGTTTACTACTTTTACATACTACATAAACCGTTCAACAATCAAAACGTTCAACTTCTTCAGGAGATGTATCTTTTCCTTCCTTTTCCTTTAATACAATTAATCATTTTTAGGATAACAAGCTTTTTCTACAATGTTTTACAATGTAAGTGAATAGAGACGATGTTCAAATCCTTCGAAACTTCAACTTCTTTGAAATTTAATGAACTGAGAATACTTTCAGCTTTATTCAAACTTTAAACTCTTCACAACACTTCCAGCTTTTAAGCGATTTTTCATCTTATTCATATCTTAAATTAAAGTTTCTACTGTTTAGGAATCAGCTCATCTTTCTTTTACTATTACAAATAGTTTTTTCATTTTTAAGGCATTTTATTCCTAGTTCCACCTATGGCGGTAAATAATTTGACTTTCAAGTGTTTCAACATGTTTCAATTTTTAGCTTTTGCAGCTAATGAACTTCAGCTCCTATATTTTGTACTTCAGTTAATATGAGCTGGTTTTTCAACAATTTTAGCATTGTCTTAGAAAATCTCCTTCAGGTGTGACATTAATAGTTTTGCTTGTACATTTCTTATTTGTTAGGATTTTTTCACCCAATATAGGCCATTTAGCTTTCAACTAACATGTTTTTCTCTTTTTCACATTTTGTATATTTTCTACAGTTTTGTGCTGTTTGTTACACTCTCCAACAACAACTTAGGTCTTTTTCAACCATTTCATACCATTCAAACTCCAGCTTACAATTTATGCTTTTAATCTTCAGCCATTGGTTGAGCTACTTTAGCATTACTTCAGCAATTGCTTGAGCTACTTTAGCATTGCTTCAGCAGTTGCTTCAGCTTTTTCAGCATTGTTTCAGCAATCTCACTCAGCTCTCAGCATTCACATGCATTTTCAGCAGGAGATGCATTTTCTTATGAGAGAATGAATGGTGAGACGTCTTTAAAAAGTCCAAATTTGGAGCTCTACTGCTATGTCATACTTCAATATAGAAAAATGGTTGAAACGTTAAATAGGTCACAAGACATGAGACTCTTTTGGTTTAAATTGGTATTTTGATAACTATTACTGTTCACACAAAATAGCAGTTTACGTTTTGTGTAATTTTTAGATTGTTTCAGACTTTATAATGGGTGTGTATTGCACTGAATGTTCAGAGTGGATGACATAATCACTAGAGTGGGAGAAGCTCTAGAACTCCTCTGAAAAAATTCTGTTTAAATCGTCCTCACGGCCACATGTTTCAGTCTTCACACATCACGGCTTCCTCAATAGTAGACAAATTTGTCTTTTTTCATACAATGTGTTTACCTTAGCACAGAGAATTTGAACATGATCCTGTATGATCCTGATGACGAGAAGGGAGTGCTCACCACCTCTTCCATTGACTGCAATACAAATTCAGGAGCTGATTTCATGAGAAATGCAGAAGTGACATTTTTTTTTGTAACTTACTCTTTTGTTCACATTTTTGGCTCTATAAATACCAAATCCAGATATGCAGTGCAAGAAGGTCTTGTGCCCGTCATGGTCTGCTTATCATTCTGATAGAAGTTACTGTTTTTTCACAAATAACAGTCCTTTGAGAGGCTCGCCAAGCCAAAATCACACCCAAATCTGTGTCAGCTCTGTGTCTTCCAGCTAGACACAGGTGTTCGAGTCAGCTCATTAAGAGGCTCTTTGATCTCTGTGAGGTTGACATACACGTCCACACACACACACACACACACACACACACACACACACACACACACACACACACAGGCAGAAAGCTGTTAACTTAGTGCTCATAGATTCTCTAGAGATTACAGTTCAGTACAACAGTAAATACAACAACAGACATATTGAATATATTACTTTGATGGTTGAACAGTTCCTGTAGCTCAAAGCTCAAAGTAGCTCTCCAATAGAATGCAATACAAATTCAGAAGCTGATAGCAAACAGCTGGTCTCAGGTCTCAGCAGGAGCTACAAACGCAGAACCTGTGCAGAAATGGACAAAGCTGATTCTTATGGGCTAAATGGACTCAATTGGACACCCCCCACCCAAAACACACACACATACACACACACCACCACCACCACCATCACCACCCACACCACCCCATTTTTATCACTTAAGGTAGGCTAAATAACAGAAACACCTCTGTATAATGTAATATATATTACATCCTCCACAGTGATCAATTGAATCAACAACTGTAAAACTATTTCAACAATACATTGTACACTGAGTATATTACTAATTTTCAGGTGTTTGCTCAGGCTCCAAAGTACCTAACTGAAATTAGTTGGTTGATTTTGTTGCTGATATATCTGTTAACCTAAAGATGTTCTTTAATTTTATAGTTTTATGAAATATTATTATTACCATCCTGTAACATGTTTTACTCCTCCCTTCCCATTTTCAAATGTAACGTGGTAACAGCTTTACTTAGAAACATTTTAACTGACTTACTTTGTTCTTTTATCTAAGAACATTTTTACACAGTGATTTACTTCTACTGATGTCTTTTCACTAATACTAGTGACGCCGTTAACGTGGTGACGTGCTGATGTCAGTGTGGTGTCCCATCTCCAGTCAGTTTCTGTTACTGGTATAATTAATTGCCGCTCTTTCTGAGCACAGTTAATGTTGCTGTTTTCGTCATCAAAGTGTCTTACACTATTTCTGCTCGAACACTTAGAGCTCTCTGCTCCTTTTAGTGACTTTCACTAACTTAGCATTTGTTTACATGCTGTTCAGGTTTGCTAGTTACTTTAGCTTAGCAGTTAGCACTAGCTTTTCTCTTTCTCTCCCTCTGTCTCGCTTGCCCAGTGCTGTGTTGTTGTAACTTCAGTGTAGAGGATTGTGATGTTTATTATATCTTCAGTGATTTCCGCTGTCTTTAGGCACAGCTCCACTCGCTAACCAGAGTTAACGGCAAATCCTCTCAGCCATCCCTGAAAATATTCCTCCAAAAAAGTCAGACAAACTCTTTTTAAATCCCACAATTTCCAACCTTCATTGACTATTTTTATGTCTAAAATTTAGAGATTATTTTTGTCCTGTATCATCCAGTTTTGGTCTCATTTTCATATCTTTTACAGTTTTTGAGGAAGTGATGGGAGTACTCTCCACCTCTCCCACTGACTGCAATACAGATTCAGGAGCAGGTGTTACTGGGCAGAAATGGGCAAAGCTGATTCTGATTGACCAAATAAACTAATTAATTCTCAGCCTTTTAACTCAGGTGTGAGAGCAACTATAAGGTAAATAAGCACGGTGTATTTGTGTGTACTTGTTGATGTGTGGTTCTTTGCGTGTGTACATGTCTTTCTATAATTTTGAGGACAATTTTGGTTAAAAACCATTATTGTCGGGGCGTTGAATGGCACAGTGGGTTAAGCAGGTGCCCCATATGTAGAGTAGTGTTGTTTTTGGCGGCCTGTTTTAATTTTAGTTTTAGTCTAGTCTTTGTGTCAAGCTGTCATTTTAGTTTTTATTAGTTTTAGTCACGTTCATACTCTTTTTAGTCTAGTCAAGTTTTAGTCGACTAAAAGTCTGAGCATTTTAGTCTTATTTTAGTCAGAATCATCCATGACTATTTTAGTCTAGTTTTAGTCGACGAAAACTGATGACATTTTAGTCTAGTTTTAGTCAATGAAAATTTTATTTTAGTCTCTTTCTAGTAATGCAATTCTATTTAACCCAGTATAGTATAAGTACCTAGTAGTATGGACAAAACCAAAATTTTCTTTTAGCCAAACCCATTTCACAGTTCAAACAAGGTTATCTTATTATTATATTATTTTTACCTTATAGACTCAAGAATACATCCATTCCAGACACACAAGACGCTCTGATTTGAATTTACAACATATTTATTTTACCAACCAAACGTGTTTTCCTGTGATTTTGTGGTCGCATTTCTCCCCATCTTTTTCCACAACACATTCTGGGTTTTTTTTCCACCTCTGTGTAATGAAAGTGTGTCCAAATGTCATTTCGTCTTTTTCTTCCAAAGAAGAACCCCGACTGGCTGCCGGCCATCGGTCCTTTTCTCTGTCGCGTTATGATTCTGAAATTGTCGTTCAACCGCAGCTGCAACTTCTAAATGCCGCCCGCGAGTGGGGATTGAGGAAGTGACGTCGCATGCGTCGGCGCAGTGCGACCTGATGATGTGAGACACAGGAAACAGAAATACTGCAAAATAATAATAACTCGACTAAACGAGTCGAAATGACGTTATAACATTTCGTCTCGTCTCGTTTTAGTCAACGAAAATGAAGAGACATTTTAGCAGAGTTTTTATTTTATTTTGTAAACCAAATTTAGTCTCGTTTTTATTCGTCAACAATATTGCATTATATATTTAATTATAGTTATCGTCACATGACCAGCATTTACGTTGCGTCTCGTCTCGTTTTCGTCACGTGATAAAGGTTCGTTGACGAAGATATTTAGTCATAATTTTCGTTGACGAAAGCAACACTAATGTAGAGGCTACAGTCCTCGCTGCAGTCGGCCCCGGTTTGAATCCCGCATCAGACGGCCCTTTACTGCATGTCATTCCCCCTCTCTCTGCCTCCCCATTTCCTGTATCTCTCTACTATACTATCCAATAAAGGCATAAAAAGCCCAAAAAAATATACCTTAAAAAAAAAAAAAGAAACATTATTGTGAGGTCATTTTTGTGAGGTCAATGTCAAGATAAGTTTGTACTGCATGAATGAAACTGAAAGTAACGTACTTGGTACAGATTGAAACATAAGGAGTGAAGTACACGCCCAAAGCGGCAGGCACATTCAAATTTTCTCCAGGATATTCTAGTCTTTGTTATTACTATCTCCCTCATTCATCTGTATTAGTCTCCCTTAGGATATGAACAGTTTAACAAAAAATACAATTTAAATCACTTCTAAACACTGTTTTATTATTTACAGCAGTCCAAAATACAACCAAAAAAATAAGGCAATAGTCCACAGTTTCACACAAACAGAAGATGATGACTCTCTCAGTGACACAACAATCAATCTGATGAGTTTCCTCCATTCCCTCTTCATATTTTGTCTAAAATAACATTTTCTGACCCTGAGATTCTGAACAAAACATTGAAAGTGAGACTTCTCCTTCCTGATAACTCAGTAGTTAAGGGTAGTGGGTCTGATCTAGTCAGAGATACCTACAGTGGCTTCTGGGCAGAGTTTAAGGTGGTGTACACTTATAGGTGTGCACCACCTTAATGTCCTTTGCTCTGGACTGGTCCATGAACACAGATGCCATCTACCTGAAGGGGCAGAGCTAGCTCTTTTTCCTCAGGAGGCTTAGGTCCTTTGATGTTTGCAGTGAAATGCTGCACATGTTTTATCAGTCAGTGGTGGTCAGTGTCCTTTTTCAGCTGTAGTCTGCTGGCAGCAGCATGTCCGACATGAACAGAAATAGACTGGACAAGCTGGTCAGAAAGGCTGGGGCTGTGCTTGGCAAGAGTCTGGACTCACTCAGGACTGTTGTTGAGAGACGTATGCAATAGAAGATGGAGGCCATCTTAGACAATACCAACCATCCTCTCCACAACATTCTGACAGGACAAAGAAGCAGCTACAGCAGCAATCGTCTCATCTCACTGCGCTGCGGAACAGAGAGGTTCAGGAGATCCTTTGCTCCCACTGCCATCAGGCTGTATAAAACCTTAGCCAAAGGAAGTGGACTAATTTCTGTC
The DNA here is from genome assembly GCF_002260705.1 of Seriola dumerili. Lineage (NCBI taxonomy): Eukaryota > Metazoa > Chordata > Actinopteri > Carangiformes > Carangidae > Seriola > Seriola dumerili. The sequence goes on along the minus strand of NW_019174280.1, from coordinate 295,823 downwards.
ATTCTATCTGATGAAGGTACAAACTATTTTTATGAGTTGTCAGAGTCAGATGTGTGTGGAAATGATGAACTGTTTTGAGAACAGCGTTAAGAGTTGTGAGATTGATGTTACTGATGTTAGTTGCATCAAAACAATTGAGAAAAACTGGACCTTCCCTTAGATTGGTGGACCTGAACTCTGAACCAGAGTGAAGTGTCCTAAAAAGTCTCCCCCACAGTTATGGTATAAAATGTGACTGGCATGAGACTGATGTATAGGTGTGTCTCTCAGCTGAGGCAGTGGCTATACAGAACACGCTGGAGCTCAGCTGAGTAACATCACAGTAACATGGAGAACAGACATTCAACACATGTGTTCCTGAATCCCTGCAGACAGAAGAACCACCATCAGAGTCTGGTCGGCAGAAGCTAGTTACAACATCACAGGTTGTTGAAACAAGGAATCTGTGTCATCAGAGACCTAAGATATGAACCACTGAACACAGTGTTGCTCTTTGATGAAAAAACCTTAAAGGTTAAAACACCAAAGATAAAAGGCTTATGAATTCTGCAGATGACATCCAGTATTTATCTGTTGTGGATCCTTCAAACACAGTCTTACACATCCTGCTTCCCACTCTTCACTAAATGGAGCAACACTGAAGTTTAACAAGAGTTTAGGTCTAAAATCAGCAGTGTTAGAAACTAGACTATTATCTCTAATCCAAACCAAAAACCTGTAGCAAGTTTAAAGGAACTTAATGGTTCATATTCAGTTTCCTACCAAGAGTGAACTGTTGTTTCTTTTAACCATGTCAGAAAGCTGAGTCCAAAAACAGTGGAAACAGCATCTATGCTGAGATGTACTGCTGTGAGTTCTTCATTATACCTTATCCAGGTTGTTCAAAGTTTGTCGCTCCCAGTTTGTAATACAGGCTTCCTGCTAAAGGTCTGATCTCCAAACCCAAGCCCAGATTGTGGAGATGAGCATAATGAGTATACAGACCTCTCTCTCAATATAAATGAACAGGCACAGGGCACCACCCCTTCAGATCATCTGGCTTAAGCAACAAACTCAAATTTAGTTCACAATCAAATTTATTTAAAGAAACAATTACAAAGGGACCTGTAATAAAATGCTCTGCTCTGTACACTGTAAACAATGAACAGCCTGATACACAATCAGCTGAAAATATATACAAATCAAAGACAAACTTTAAAACATAGTTCAGTCTTAACATTGTTGTTCACACACATGCACAAACTGAATGAGCACAGATTTGAAAAAAAAAGTGAAATGGATGCAAAAACTAAAACTGAACAGCATTTTAAAATGAGTGAAGGGCTGAAAGACAGTTCTACTTTCTGCATCAGCAGTTTCATCCAGATGCTGAAGTTCACACCCCAGTTTAAATTTACTGAAACAAACTCCTGAGACCAGAGGTCTGATTCCAGAGGTCTTTACTATAAAGCAGGATCTGAGGTTGTCAAGGTAACTTCAGTTTTACTTGTTACTGGGGAAATCATCATCGTAACTGATGCTGAACTCCTAACCTGCTCTAGATCAGATCAAAACCTGTGACATGCAAACTACTGACCAACCACACTGAGTCATCATTCCTACAGGATCCTGACGGGGACAAAAAGAGTTTACAATAAAGTGATCAATAATAAAGATCAGTAGATATTTGTGTAGATCAGCGCTTGAGTCTTTCCATGTGTCCACTCTGGTTTTAAAACAGAGCTTCTAGAACAGAGGAGAGTTTATCACACTAAATGACTATAATAACTATTCTAGCTTCATTTGAGACGAACACAGATTCTTTAATCTGACAGGATTCCTGACAGTTTGAAGCTTTTACTATCTTCTTCATCAGTGAAGCTCAGAATAACATGAGGAGAAATAACACCTAAACCAATAATGATCCACACACTATTCAATATTTCCATCATTATAATTGAACATTTCAGTCAGACTGACTCATCAGGCATTAACTGCTCCTCTCCTCTCTGCTCTGGTAGCAGAAACAGTCTGATGTTTGTGAGGGAAAAAGAAAAACTTCTCTTCAGTTATCTAGAAAAGAAGTCTTAGCCCAACAGGTGAAATCAGGTGAAAGTGCTCTCTAATAACAGTTTTACATGTACATGGAAAAACAGTTTACACACAAGTTCTCAAGTATTCTGACTAGTACAGGCAGTTACCCAATAGGCCAAGTTGGACCCTTTCACTGGAACACTCCTGAAATCTGGATTCTTCAACATCAATAATTTCCACAGTCACGATCAACATGACCCAGCCAAGAACAATGTGCCAAGTCTTCTCTCTTGCTTGAATGTCAGATTGATAACACTCTCAACTTGAACAAGTCACGCAATGAACTTAACACAAAGACAAAACACATCCGTTCCATCACAACATCAGAATTCCCCCCACTCATTAACTTTAACTGTTTTATCGGCTTCAAAAGTTCATAATACTTTTTTCACCATCAGACAAAAGAGGAAAATACTCAGTAATAAACTTCATGATAATTTTTACTTACAGTTCGTTCCTCAGTCTCACTTTAATCAGCTTCACTCTCATGTGGGAGATGTTTGCCTGAAAGGGAACCTAACCAAAACTAAACTGATAATAAAATAAATAAAAATGAAGAAAAGACTAAAAGTAATAATTTAACAAAGTCAAAGAAAAATTTTTCAATCTGCCCTGAATGGACTTTGTTTGAATCTTTGTTTTTTTCCTGTTTTACTTTGAAATTACTTTTTACGTTTTACTTCCTGTCTTTGTCTTGTTTTCCCTCCATACTGATTGTCTGTCTTGTCACCTGCTCTCCTTGTTGTGTATTCAGTCTTTGTTTCTGTTCAGCTGATGTTAGTTTCAGAGTTTCCTCGTGTGTCTCTTCATGTTCTGGAGTGTTTGTCTTGGTGATGGTGACCTGAAGGTTTATGAACCAGTAAAGCTTTTAACACAGTTGTATCAGAAAAAAGGTTCACATTTCTCCATTCAGAGCTCAATGGAGACCTCTGCTGGTCAACACGAGCGACAGTGCTGTGTTACGAATGTTTCACAACCAACAAACACATGAATCTCCTTGAAGCAAAAATGAATGAATTGATAGATTAATACATGAATGAATTGATGAAATAAATTGATACATAAATAAATAAACCTGTTCCACTGCATACTCCAAGTAACTGAAAAAAAAGAGATAACATTTCAATATTTTCCCTTTTGTAAACAAGTGAAACTCATGACCAGAGGAAATAAAATGCACATACACAAACTTGCACATAGTGAATAGTAAATCTGTACAAACCAACAATATACTGTAGGTCAGAAAGATTAGGGCGGTATTGTACAGCATAATGAACGATGTATGAAGTGAATTACTGGTGCTTCGGGAGGGGGTCTGGTGTTTAAAACTGGTAGTATTTTATGGTGGCCATGCGACCTCAATGCACTGCAACTTAAGAAAATATATGCAAACAGACAAAACACTCGCAACATAACAGAAGTGTTTCCAGGGGACACTAAAAAGTGATGAAAAAACCCATACACATGGCCCAGTGCAGGCAGGGGTATACAGGTAACCAATGGCCAACACGTACAAATGGTGGTAAACCTGTTGTGTAGTAGATTTTCTGAGGGGGGGTGTTAGGTTCACTGAAGTAGCGCTGATCTTGTATGTTGTCAACACAACATGATCAACAAAGAGCTATATCTGAGGGGTCTGCAGACTCTGGTGTTGGGTCTTGTGCTGCAGTTTCCCTGACTCTAGCTGCACATTCTGCTGATCCATCCCATGCTGTTTTTTTCACAGCATGGGATGGATCACAGAAGCCCATGGATTTAAACCAGGGATCAAGTGGTGAGGGTCATTTGACTGTCCGTCTCATAATAAGCCAAACTTTCAGACATCAGCCTCTATATGATGGTGCACAGCTGAGCTGCCTTCTCATCAGTCACTCCATGGTATGTCTCAACATGCAGATTAGATAATGACCTTTGACCCAGTCACAGTCTTTTCTGTGGAAAGGTCAACTGTTGCCTCTTTCAGTCGAGACATCACTCCAAGGCACTCTGACATGCTGTGGTAGTCAGCTGAGGACAAATCAGACAAATCTTTTGTGACACCAGTGCAGCACCAACTGGTTCACACTGGTCATACAGTCGACTGTGCTGTTCCACGTTGTGTCGACCTCCTGCACAAGTTAATGAGAAGGTTTGCCATCTGCTGCTGGAAGCTGACAAGCCGCTCTTTTGCCACAGTGCTCGTCCTGAAACAGGAAGCCATCTTCCCTGCCTTGTTATGTGCCTGCAATGAAATAGAGAAGCTAGGGAGGAGAAACTAGGTTGATAGGCAATATATGCCTGCAGTGTAATAGCATATAGCATATAAACAGACACACATTGACAGACACACACAAACCATCTTATTTTTTTGATATTCACCTTCAAAATAAGAGTGTCAACCAGGTAAAAAGAACTTACTGGAGTTTCTTTTCAGCAGCTCCACCGCTGCACACAAAAACACACAAACACACACACACACACACACACACACACAAACACACATATATATTGACAGAAACACACACACACACACACACACACACACCATCATCTCTGCGATTCGGATTAACCTTCAAAATAAAAGTCTCAACATGGTAAGAGGAAGTTATTGGCTCTGTTGTACAAAACCTTATGCAATTCATACTGCCAAACACAGAAGCACAGACACTTTCAAAATAAGAGTCTCAAAAAGGTAGGAGGTAAGATAGGTAATAATAATTTGATCTCAGAAGCTATTGTCTATATGGGGATATAGTGGTATAGATTTATTGCAGGTCAACCTCTTTAAGGCATGTACATGTGTGTATACATGTCTTACTATGGTTGTTGGGACAAATTTGGGTTCGAAACCATCAGTGTCAGGTTATTTTGGCCAATCGTGACAGCTTCAGATGGCTTTTTGAGGGACACCTGCAGTGACTGAGGTCAGTGTCAGGATAAGTCTCTATGACATGATTGAAACTGAAAGTAACATCCTTTGTACAGATTGAAATGCAAAGAGTGAAGTACATGCACCAAGCAGTAGGCATATTCAAAATTTCTCCAGGAATTTTCTAGTTTCTGATGTCATCCAGCCCTGGTGCCTTTTTACAGTTTGGGATGGATTACAGAATCCCATGGATTTATACCGAGGGCCTTTTTTCACCACTAAATTTAACGCATGGGCAATGCATACACTGTGCAATGCATAGACTTTGTCTCTATCATGTTTTTCAAAATGAAAATGTACATTTTTGAATCTCCCATCCTCCACAAAGGTGAAAGGCTGCAAGTTTCTCACCATCATGTTGACCAATCCTGTCCTTTCAACATAACACAACAGAAGCACATTAAGCACATATAACATAAATTCATGTTATGGATGTAGGTTACTGAAATGAGACACAGTCAGACAGAGAGTGTCTGAGTTCAAACTGAATAAAAAAAAGGCAGCCTTCACCCTGACTGCTGGCTACAGCTTGGATTGAGGAAGTGACACTCTCATGCCTCAACATGTAGGATGTGTTGTTATTATAGACCAACTGCTGGGAGCAAACCAAATACTGCACCTGAAAATGACGAGAGCTGAATAAGAACAAAATATTATGGCATCACTCACAATTAATTTCAGCAGTTATTATCAAAATATAGGAAGTATATGTACACTGAACAAAAAATATATACACTTTTGGCCTGTGAATATTCTCATTTGTCCAGGTCATGGTATCCTAAAGGAGTTTTAAATCAAAACGCAACTGGACTTGATTATTTGTCTGGGAAGACGTTTCACCTCTCATCCAAGAGGCTTCATCAGTTCGTGTACGCATCTGACCAGGCATCAGACCAGTCCCAGCCTGGTCAGATGCGTACACGAACTGATGAAGCCTCTTGGATGAGAGCTGAAACGTCTTCCCAGACAAATAATCAAGTCCAGTTGTGTTTTGATTTAAAACTCCTTTAGTATATACACTTTTGTTTTTACTTCCATTTTTCTTGAGTTCCTACACACAGAGGTTAGAGTTTATTTCTGTCAAATTTTTTTAACAAATGTATTCAAATCAGTGTCAGTGAGCAGGATTATACCGCTACCTAACAGGTGTGGCCTATACGTGCTGATTATACAGCATCATTGTTGCACTGGTGTGCTATTTGCTAAACCCATGGGCAAGACCCAAGATTAATTTTTATGAACAAGGAAAACACAAACAAATTAAATACAATAGGGTCCTCGCACCCTCAGTGGGCCCTAATTAATCAACCAATCAGACAAATCAATATTTAAATCAATATTTAATTGTTAACTACTGCAAGAGTCTCATGTCCATACTGTCAATACATTTTTCATATGTGCTGTTTATGGGAAACAGGGGCCAGGGATGGCTGAGGCTCCTGATGATGTAATTTATTTTACGGTACACTAATAAAAAATAACAAGACGTAGTTTAGACAGTAAACAAACATAGTTTTTTTTCAATGCTCTGTTTATTGAATTTTAAGTTGAAAACAAACACAACCTATAACATCCCCCCAAACAGTCAATAAGGAAAAAATAAAAAATAAGTAGTACTTATATATATACAAGAAATACACATATGTACACTCATACCTACATACATACACTTATATCTATACATATACATTCAAATATAGACAATATATACATACATATACAGGAAAGAGGGGGGAAAAAAAGGTCCAAAAAGAAAATAAATAAATAAATATATAACAATAATAACAATAGTAATAATAACAGGAAGAAAAATAAACAATGTTTATCATTGTACTAATAAATAATAATGATAAGTTCAATTAAAAAAAATAAAAAATAAAAAAATAAAAAAGGTCTTCCTATTCTCTAGTCCCAATTAAAGAAACTTGTTCTAGCTGTATTAGCCGGATAAGGCTGTCATGTCCAAGAAATTATGTTAAGTTACTTTTGTGTTGTCCTGTCTTTATGCTGTCTCGTGACTTCCTGTTTTATTTTGAAATCTTACTTCCCTCTCGTTTCAGATAACTTGTTCCTTCCCCCCGTGTGTGTCCTGTGCTAGTTCGTCTTGTTTGTTACAGAGAGCCAAGCCATTTCTTGCCAAGTCCAAGCCACGTCAGGTTCTTTTGAATTCTTGTTTTGACCTTGTTATTTCTGTCACGAACTTGTGTTCCTCTATCAAGAGCGATTTTTGGTTGTACTTTGCTTAGAAGTTTTTTGCCTCCTTTGAGAGTGATTTTGAGTTGTTACTTTTGTTACCTTTTTTTGGTCTTGAGTCGTGCGTTTGGGTTCACGTCCTTGTTCAGTCGTGACAAAGGCAGAAGAATACCTAGCCTAATTTAAAGAGGATGTATTAGTGGCAGGTCTCATTGTCTTGTTAGCTCATGAATTTGCAGTCAAGGTACTCATAAATTGTAGAAAAGGTGTCCACATCTCATAGAATTCCTCAGCTTTGCCTTTTACTATGAATGTTAGTTTTTCTAATGCCAGAGTGCAGGACATTTCTTTGATCCATTGTTTAGAGCGTGGTCTCTCACAATCCTTCCATCTTAAAGCTATTACTCGTTTGACTTGTAAAAGACAAAAATTGATTAGTTTCCGTTTCTTTGCATTTATGTGGCAATCTTCAGTGTATATATGTAGTAGTCAATTTATAAATCAGGCCAAGAACTTCTCTCCAGTATATTTGGAGCTTTTGACACTCCCACATACAGTGAAAAAAGGTGCCAGTTCCATTATTACATTTGATACAACTTTCAAGAATATTAGGGTTGAAATGGTGCAGTTTGACAGGTGTAATGTATGTCCTAAACAACCATTTATATTATTATATTATTATATAACAATCTGCATCTAGTGTTTATGGTTTGAGTTTGAGCCAAGAGGCATGCCTTCTCCCACTCTTCAACTGTGATGTCTAACTGAAGGTCATTCTTCCAGGCAGATAAATAAGAGCCTGAGTTTTCTTTTAAACCTGTTAAGAGCATGTTATAAAACATGGACAATTGTCTCCTGCCATGTAAATGATTTACTTCATACTGTTCAATGTCAGAAAGTTGCACAGTAGTTTTAATTTGCGAATATATGCATTTGTAGGTATTTCAAAAAATGTTTTCTGGGGAGATTATACTTTTGCACTAGTTGTTGAACAAATCTACTTTTTTAAGCCCAAGATCCGTCCAGTGTTTGAAACCCATATCCTGCCTCCCTGGTTTGAAATCAGTATTGCCCCAAATGGGAGTAAAATATGAAAAAGTAATAGTTTGATTCATCAGGGCATGGGCCCCATACCAGATAGTTATTGTATTTCTAAGAAAAGGGTTATGCGCCCTACCATAGAAATAGGCAAAGGGCTCCATCTATCTAACATTTCTATTACTTCTTTCACCAAGGGATCATAATTGACTGATATAATATTTTCAATGTCAGGGGTTATTTTAATTCCTAAATAAGTGAATCCATCTGGAGTTAAAGCAAACTGTGTATGATTTGTTGGATGCTCTTTCTCTTCTTTATTTAGTAATAATAAAGAACTGTATTCAAAAGTTGATGTAGTGATTTAATTGAGGTATTTAGGTTCGTCAAAAACAAAACAATATCATCTGCGAAAAGGGCTAGACGATGCTCTGTCTCTCCTATTGTTATACCTGTGATTTCAGGTGACTGACGAATGGCCATGGCTAAGGGTTCAATGGCAAATAAAAATAAAAGAGGTGACATAGGGCAACCCTGGTGGGTGGATCTACAGAGTTTAAAGGGTTGTGAAATTTGGTTGTTTGTTATAATTTCAGCTGTCGGTTCAGTATACAACAATTTGATCCACCTGAGATATCCTTCCCCAAATCCATATCTCTTTAAAACCTCAAAGAGGTATCCCCATTCGATCCTGTCAAATGCCTTTTTGGCATCTAATGACAGAATTGCATGCCCTTTAGCATTTTGTTTGAGAAATAACACATTCAGCAGTCTACATGTGTTATGAAATGCTTGTCACCCTGTACAAACCCATTTTGGTCATTGGTGATCAAATGGGGAATAATCGTTTCTATCCTTTTAGCCATGGCCTTACATAGGATTTTGGTGTCACATGACATTAAAGATATTGGATGGTACAACGTTCTTTCTGAAGGGGATTTTCCTGGCTTTAGCAGAAGAGAAATCACTGCAGATCTTAAGGATGGAGGTAAATCCCTTTTTCATAGGATTCATTAAACACATTCAGGAGATGTGACAACAGCTTTCCTGAAAACTTCTTATATATTTCTGTGGTCAAGCCATTGGGCCCAGGCACCTTTCCACTATTCATGCCCTTCAAAGCTTCTATTAATTGTTCAATGCGCAATTTTTTTCCAGATTAGTTTTAGCTTCCTCAGTCAGGGTTGGAAATCTAAGCTGGTTAAGAAAGTCATTTTTCTGGTTTAACAGGGTATTCAGACTTATATAGCTCTTTATAATAGTTTGTAAAGGCAGCATTTATTTCAACTGGATGGATTACATCCTTTCCTTCTTCGGTTTTGATTGAATTGATAGCTCTGTCAGTCTGTATCTTTTTAATCCTCCATGCCAGAAGCTTTCCGCCTTTCTCTCCTTGATCGTAATATGACTGATTTAACCACATCAAGCTGGAGGCGATTTTATTAGTAGTCAGTTCATTGTACTAACATTTTAATTGTAGTAGTTCCCTCTCCTTTTCTTGATTGACACCATGATATAGCTGTTGTTCTAATTCCTTAACTTTTTTTCCATAATATTCAATTGTGTATAATAGGATTTAGTTTTATGTTTATTAAAGCTTATTATCTCACCTCTTATATAAGCTTTGAATGCTTCCCACTTTATTGATTCACTGGTTTGGTTTGTGTTGAAAGTAAAGAAGTCAACTATTTTCCCCTCAAGAAACTTCACAAAATCAGGGTTTTGAAGCCACCTAGACTGTAAACAAACATAGTTATACCCTTTTAAGAGGCTACACCTAAATTATGCTGCAACTAGAAACAACCTATAATTACATATTAGATCCAAAATAAATGATACTTAGACACTCTTACACCAAATTATACTCTAATTAATTAACATACTATTAGACACCATTTACACTATCATAGTCTAATGAGAAATAAAATACAACGTGACATCAGATCCAAAATATGCTACAGTTAGATGCTATTCTACAAAATTATGCTATAAGACTTCACATTAAATACTTACATCATGGATCTATATCTTAATTTGGAAATATTTTATTTGACCTTTATTTAACATCGTTTCACTGTCTTGCATCATTTGTTGCTCATTAGAAGAAAACTATCCCATAAAGTCAAAGCACACTGGGTCACATCTGGGTGCTCCTTCCCCTGTCCGTTGTAGTCTGGATGTCCATAGTAGGTTGTAGATAGTTTCTACTCCCATATGTCACACACATTATGCTATGGAAGCTGCTAGCACATTGCATCTTTATTTCCTACTGTTGGATAATCATTAGATCTTATTAGATTCTAATAAGCACTTGTTACACTTCCTTAGGTAATTAGCAGCACATTACAAGAGAACTGTACTGTAAACTGAAGTGAAGGCCACCTGCATATTGTGATTTTTATAGTTTGTAAGTGATAAATCTAACACAATTGTTGAGTAGTTCCCTCCTTTAGCTACTTTATCATTATATCGAAATAAATTCCCAGCCAACAAATCAGATACAGCAAGTTTCCAATCAAGTATTTTAATCATAAATAATCACATCCACATTATTTTCTGATCAATAGTGATGAAAATGACTTAAAAAATAATAATGATTAACATTTTAACTCATTTGTAACATTTAATAATGGATCTGTGTGGAAAGGGAATTACAGAAGACACAAACGGCTTCTTTTTTTTTTTTTTAAATCATTTCTATGCAAAAAGCTCCAACATCTGACAAAAATTATTAATAGAAATGAATGCCACTTGCACAGAAACAATATACTGGCTTTATACTGATGTTTGTCATACTGAATGTTACCTGGAATGATTCAATCCATATTTCTCCTGGCAGATTTGTCATGTGTGTCAATGGGCACAGCTGTAATGTTACAGAATGATAAAAAAGAAAAAATATCCCAAGCTCAGCAGAGGCAAAGCTTCATTCCAGACCAGATCCATTGCTGGTTGCTTTAATTTCAACACTGTTGAACAAATACAGATTACTGATGACAGAGCGCATTCAGGAAATACTACAAATTATGCTGAGTATAATTTGGTGTGATGGAGTCTAAGTATTGTCTGTTTTGCATCTAATGTGTAATTATATGCAGTTTCTAATTGCAGCATAATTTAGGTGTAGCCTCTTAAAAGGGTATAACTATATTTGTTTGATGTCTAATAAAGACGATAGTATTTATCGTTTTGTCTAGTTTGATGCAAACTATGGCATGTTATTTTTTTATTATAACTTTTTATGTCTTATTAGTGTCTAATACAAAGCACAGCTTTTTACGGCTTATTAGTGTACCGCAAAATAAAGTGTGATGAACATTTTTTTTCTTTGAGAATTTAATTTCATTGAATGATTGTAATTTTGCTTTGGCAACACATTGAAAATATTGTTCCATTGAAGCCTGTTAAGACAGACAGACAGACAGACAGACAGACAGACAGACAGACAGACAGACAGACAGACAGACAGACAGACAGAGAGAAAGAAAGAAAGAAAGAAAGAAAGAAAGTGAGCATGATAGACAGACAGACAGAGGAAAGACAGAGACAGCACAGACAGTACAGAGAGACAGACAGAAAGGGAGAGAGAGAGAAAGATATACAGAGAGACAGACAGAGAGACAGACAGACAGGCAGACAGACAGAAAGACAGAAACATATTGATTTTCGCCTTGTTTACAGAAATCATTGCTGTGTTTAAACTCCCGTTTACCTGTAAACTGCTCCAGTTTTACGTCTGCTGTGAGGATCAAACTTCTCATTCCGAGAGATTTTAGATGTTCATGATGAGTCGAATGTATCTGCTCAGTGTCCACCTCTCTTAGGTGTCAGTCTCTTCTCTGTCTGAGTTCACACAGAGCTGCCTTATCTTTACAACCACAACCAGACAAGCTGAGGTGTGATGAAAACCCACTGAAACCTTCATCGACGTCATCATCATCAACAGACACACAAAATCATGTTAAAAGACACACATTGTGAAATTCACTTCAACAACCAATAGTGGCATTGAGTGAATCACACAGCAGGACAATGGTGCCACTTTGTGGTGAAAGAGTAAAAGCACACAACCTTACAGAATGGGAAGTGTTGTATCTACACTCCTGTATGTATACATTGCGAGACAAAACTTGCTCTTGCCCTTGTTTCATCTCTGCAGTTCCTCCTGAGCACCATTACCTCACTCTGTTATTCAGTAAACACCTCGCCTTTGTTGCTGCCACCCAATGTCCGTATGATCTTGTTCCTCTCCACCTAGTGCTGGTTTTTGTTCATAAAAAGGATGGAACATTAAGAAAATGCATAGAATTCCATGGACATCACTGTTAAAAGTAAATATCACTTGCTACTCTGTTCTGCTTTTGCCCATCTCCATCGAGCCACAGTTTTCACCAAGCTTATTACTTAGACCCAATCACAATGTCCCACTGTAATAGAGTGGTGTTATCACCACCTTGTTGCTTTAACATGTAAAGGCAGTACTGATTGTTACTTTATGGTTGGCCAACAAATTAACTGGGCCTGTGTAGTTTTGCTTCACTGCTACATGTGCACAGTCTGTAACCTGAAGTCTTTAAGTAAAGATGTGAGTTGAAGTTCATCTCCCTTGCCCTATTATTCATGTCCCAGCCAGAATATCACATGACGACAAGGATTTTAAAGAATTCCACTACGTGAAAGGACTGTGTAAAGGACCGTTCACTAGTCGTGTGCAAATGAAAATGAGTTTCTGTAAAAGAACCACACACGTGTCAACAGTTAGCATCGGAAAAGCTACGATGGCCATGCAAGTGGGTCGTGTGGATGAGTATAATGAGTCAAAGGAGGATTTTGATTCATATCTGGAGCATCTGGAGCAGTGGATGTTGGCAAATGATGTTGGAGATGACAAGATAGTATGCATGTTTCTCTCCGTGATTGGAGCAGACACAGTGAAGCTCCTGAAAAATCTCCAGCAGTTCCAAATACTTTGCAATTTGCTGTACTGACGAGAGGGCTTACGCATTACAAGCCAAGCCAAGCCAAGCCACACACACACACACACACACACACACACACACACACACACACACACACACACACACACACACACACACATATATCATTCTGTTGTGTTTTCTGTGTTATCCTGTGTGCTCTGGTGGCTGGCCGCTGGGTGTTTGCAGACAGCCATCTGACCAGTGCATGACACGTTGACAACACATGGTGCAGCTGCCAAAAACAATGCCATTGGCAACAATGGAGTTGACTGAGGGAAAACATCTTTGCAATGATCCGTGTAGTTCACTGTCAGAGCATTTGGGCTAACATTTTAGATAACTGCAGTCCAGAGTGACGTTGTTTGTAAGACGTTAAAGTAAACACCACTGACTCAGGTCCAGGGATGAGTGGCCCTTCAGAGACACACTTTAAAGGAGTTGGTGTGGACAATGCAGCTGCTGAAAATGAACTCTATTGAAAAGGGTAAGGAGCCGACAGGTCTCAACACTCCAGCTGACTACTGGTGGAAATATCATCAACTCAGTCGTAGTCCTAGACTACAGGCGTGGCCCTGCTGTTGCAAGTCCAGCCAAAAAATAGTTACAATAATCCAATCATGATATGAAAAAAGCATGGTTTTAACATCTCCATATTCATTCAAGTTTTGGCAACATTCTTAAGTGAACAGAAATCATGAACCTATCGTCAGCTGGTCCTAATGAGATCACAGCTCATGGAAATAGTCAAATTAGTGCATACCAAGAAACAGGAGGAGCGACATGTCTCACAGAGGTTTGGCTGTGATGCTGTTGGAGATATCAGAAAGAATACTTGAAGACAGTTGTGGAGATGCCTATGAGCTCAAAGGTAAATGAAAGATACAACTGTAATGTCATTGGTGTTGGCAAATGGTAGAGGAGATGTTATAAACGCACTGGATTTGTCCTCT
>NW_019174280.1:274268-281657 GCF_002260705.1 Seriola dumerili | reverse complement strand
CACACACACACACACACACACACACACACATATATCATTCTGTTGTGTTTTCTGTGTTATCCTGTGTGCTCTGGTGGCTGGCCGCTGGGTGTTTGCAGACAGCCATCTGACCAGTGCATGACACGTTGACAACACATGGTGCAGCTGCCAAAAACAATGCCATTGGCAACAATGGAGTTGACTGAGGGAAAACATCTTTGCAATGATCCGTGTAGTTCACTGTCAGAGCATTTGGGCTAACATTTTAGATAACTGCAGTCCAGAGTGACGTTGTTTGTAAGACGTTAAAGTAAACACCACTGACTCAGGGATGAGTGGCCTTCAGAGACACACTTGTAAAGGAGTTGGTGGTGGAAATGCAGCTGAAAATGAACTCTTTTGTAAAGGGTAAGGAGCCACAGGTCTCAACACTCAGCTGACTACTGGTGGAAATATCATCACTCAGTCAGTCTAGACTACAGGGTGGCCCTGCTGTTGCAGTCCAGCCAAAAATAGTTACAATAATCCAATCATGATGAGAAAAGCATGTTTTAACATCTCCATTTCATTCAAGTTTGGCAACATTTCTTAAGTGACAGAAACATGAACTAGTCAGTGTCCTAATGAGATCACAGCTCATGGAATAGTCAAATATCATACCAAGACAGGAGGAGGACATGTCACAGAGGTTGTGCTTGATTGCTGATTGGAGGATATCAGAAGCAATATTGAAGACAGTGTGGAGAGCCTATGAGCTCATAAGGTAAATGAAAAATACAACTGAATGTCATTGGTGTGCAAATGGTAGGAGATGTTACTAAAAGCACTGGATTTGTCCTAGTATATATGGAAAATAAAATGGGTCCTGCCTGAAAAAATCAAATACAGTGAAAAGAAAAGGGTGGGGCTGAGAAGGTAAGAGAAAAAAGGCTGAAATCACTGGCAAGTAATGCCTCAAAATGTCTGAAGTTGACAGACCTTTTTGGCAGCAGCATTGCCACTGCCAGCAGCAGGAGCAGCAGCAGGAGCAGCAGCTTTACTATAAGTCCAGTTAGAAGTCCAGCAGAATGATGATGTGAATGTTGAGGGCGGGGGTCCGAGTGCAGCTTCACTAGAGATGCACCTTTCATGATGATGAGGGACAGAGAGTTGAGCTGGTGGAAGTTCCACTGAAGGCACAGGGCAAGTGGTGGTAACTACTGTATGGAACACAGGTGTATTCAAGTGGCTCCCTTTCAACCTAATTGTTCCAGTATGTGTTGCTCATGTAAGTAAAACATAAAGCAGTTATTACATGAGAGTAGTGTAATTTCTAATGATGCATCCTGATAGATCATCTGAATAGGGCTGGGACGACGCGTCGACGTCATCAATTACGTCAACGCAAAAAATACGTCGACGCAAAAACTGTGCGTCGATGCGTCGTTTGAAAATAAACAATAGCGGCAGCAAGTAGCGGCAGTATCGATACCAGCGAGTCAGTTGACTCTGATCAATGTAGAATAGTGATGGGTCGGTCACGAACGAGACCCGGATTAGAGCCGGCTCTTTGAAGTGAACGACGGGAGCCGGCTCCCGATCGAGAGCGATTTTTTTTTTTTTTAATTGTCTTTTAAAGCCGCATTGGTCAACAGTTTGAAGTCTACCTCATGTTATTCCTGCATTATAGGAATCTTGTCAGACATTTATATTTATATGTCTGTACATTTACATACAATGTTTGCACATTGTCACTTTTTCTTTGTGGTTTGCTGTAACATGTTGTGCAACACAGTTTATGATGCAAAATGTCAAAACAAGCAATTTAAAATAAAAATGTCTGACAATCAATGTTTTTTGTCGTCGGTTTTGTAGTAATTTTTAACATATATTTAAGTTTTGACTGTTAACACCATAAAAGAGTTCACATTAAAATTAACTCCGGGTGAGAGTTGCATTTTACCCCAAATGGGAGTAGTTTTTTAACTCCCACAAGTGTTCAGTTTTAACTCCAGAAAAGAGTTAAAAAATCAACTTTTCTCTGGAGTACATTCAACGGTCTCACATGTACACTCAAATGTAGTTGATATAAACTCCCAGAAAGTTTATTCCAAAGGCCAGAATTTGCTGTGTAGAGGCTGAAAAGCTGAAGCTAGAGAACGATGCAGAAACTAGAAGCTGAGAACTTTGCTCAAAGCTCAGAGTCCCGGCTCAAAGCCCGGCTCTGTAGCCATGTAAACTCTTAGCTCTAAGCTGCTAGCCACAAACTCATGGCTCTTAGTCATTTTTGCACCTTTCGCGTCTTTTATTTTTCTTTACCAAGCTCCAAGTAACATCATTTTTGTCTACATGCGCAATCTTTTATTTTATAAGCCAAGTCAAGACCAACTGAACCAAAACAACAGAAGTGCCTCAGAGTAATTTTGTAACTTTTGAATCATCATCAAGTTTTCCTTTTTGAAGATTTTGGCAACTATAGAGTTATCTGGTCAACGCCAGTCTTCTCTAAAGTTATCCAGCCAAAGTAAAGAGCATTAGAGTTTATTTCGCATTAACCCACAAGAGACGCCGGCAGATAACACCTCTGCACGACCGCCTGCAGAGAAGCCTAGCAGAAATCAAGAGTGCCCGAGACAGAAAATCTCCCTGGCAAACTCCACGAGAGCTGAAATCGCTGGAATACACTGGCAGAATCTGTCATCGTGATAACGGGACACGGCCTCCAGGAGAATCCACCTAGAACAGTGCTCTGGGGTTACCAGGCAACCAACAGCCACCTGGGTTCAGCCGAGGGCTCTCCAGCCTCAGCAGAGCAACTCACGGTAGAGCAAGCTTGAACCGGGTCTTAACACTCTGGCTCATGACTGGGTTGATGTCGAAATAAACTCTAATGCTCTTTACTTGGGCTGGTACTTTAGAGAAGACTGCGCGTTGACCAGATAACTCTATGTTGCCAAAATTCTTCAAAAAAGGAAAACTTGATGATGATTCAAAAGTTACAAAATACTCTGAGGCACTTCTGTTGTTTTGGTTCAGTTGGTCTTTGACCTTGGCATATAAAATAAAAGATTGCGCAGTGTAGACAAAAATGATGTTACTTGGAGCTTGGTAAAGAAAAATAAAAGACGAGGCGAAAGGTGCAAAAATGACTAAAGAGCCATGGAGTTTGTGGCTAGCAGCTTAGAGCTAAGAGTTTACATGGCTACAGAGCCGGGCTTTTGAGCCGGGACTCTGAGCTTTTGAGCAAAGTTCTCAGCTTCTAGTTTCTGCATCGTTCTCTAGCTTCAGCTTTTCAGCCTCTACACAGCAAATTCTGGCCTTTGGAATAAACTTTCCTGGGAGTTTATATCAACTACATTTAGTGTACATGTTGAGACCGTTGAATGTACTCCAGAGAAAAGTTGATTTTTTAACTCTTTTCTGGAGTTAAAAAACTGGAACACTTGTGGAGTTAAAAAACTACTCCATTTGGGGTAAAATGCAACTCTCAGCAGTAAATTTTAATGTGAACTCTTTATGGTGTTAAACAGTCAAAAACTTAAATATATGTTAAAAATTACTTAACAAAACCGACGACAAAAAAACATTGAATTGTCAGACATTTTTATATTTAAATTGCTTGTTTTGACATTTTGCATCATAAAACTGTGTTGGCACAACATGTTAAGAGCAAACCAACAAAGAAAAAGTGACAAATGTGCAAACATTGTTATGTAAAATGTAAAGACGCATATAAATATTAAATGTCTGACAAGCTTCCTATAATGCAGGAATAACATGAGGTAGAGCTTCAACATGGTTGACCAATGCAGCTTTTTTAAAAAGAGCAATTAAAAAAAAAAAAAAAAATCGCTCTCGATCGGGAGAGCCGGCTCCCGTGCGTTCAACTTCAAAGAGCCGTCTCTTCTAGAGTCCGGGTCTTCGTTCGTAGACCGCGGCCCCCCCGCGACGCGCGCCCCGCCCGCCCGGGCGACGCATCACTATTCTCATTTGATCAGAGTCAACTGGACTCGCTGGTAATCGGAGATGACTGCCGCTACTTGCGCGCTATTGTTTATTTTTCAAACGACGCATGCGAACGCACAGTTTTTGGCGTCGACGTATTTTTTGCGTTGGACGTAATTGATGACGTCGGACGCGTCGTCCCAGCCCTATTCAGAATGATCTTATCAGGCATGCATCATTTAAAAATTACACCTACTCTGCATTGTAAATAACTGCTTTTATGGTTTTACTTACATGAGCAACACATACTGGAACACACTTAGGTTGAAAGGGAGCCACTTGAATGACAACCTGTGTTCCATACAGTAAGTTACCACACTTGCCCTGTGCCTTCAGTTGGAACTTTCCACCACTGCAACTCTCGCTGTCGCTCATCTCAATAAGAAAGGGTGCAATCTCTAGTGAAGCTGCACCTCGGACGCCCCCGCCCTCAAACCATTTCACATCATCATTCTGCGGAGGACTGTCTAACGGACTTATAGTAAAGCGCTGCTCGCTGCCATGAATGCTCCCTCTGCTGGCATGGCAATGCTGCTGCCCAAAAAGGTCTGAGAGAGTCAGACATTTTTGAGGCATTAACTTGCGCAGTGATTTCAGGCATTTTGTTTCT
The DNA here is from genome assembly GCF_002260705.1 of Seriola dumerili. NCBI lineage: Eukaryota > Metazoa > Chordata > Actinopteri > Carangiformes > Carangidae > Seriola > Seriola dumerili. The sequence goes on along the minus strand of NW_019174280.1, from coordinate 277,084 downwards.
CTCTACCTTCTAGCCCACCCCTTTTCTTTTCACTGTATTTGATTTTTTCAGGCAGGAACCCATTTTTATTTTCCATAAATATACTAGGACAAAATGCAGTCTTTTAGGTAACATCTTCTGTAACGAATTTGCACACCAATGACATTCAGTTGTATTTTTCAAATTTGAGCCTTATGAGCTCATAGGCCGTTCCACACTGTCTTCAATATTGCTTCTGATATCCTACAAATCAGCCAATCAAAGCACAACTCTGTGACATGGTCCTCCTCCTGTCCTTGGATGATATTTTGACTATTCACATGAGCTGTGGATCTCATTAGGACACTGACTAGTTCATGTTTTCTGTACTTAAAGAAATGTTGCCAAAACTTGAATGAAATGGAGATGTTTATAAAGCATGCTTTTCTATCATGATTGATTATTGTAACTAGTTTTTGGCTGTGACCTGCACAGGTAGGGCCACGCCGTGTACTCTAGACTGACTGAGTGATGATATTTCACCACGCAGTAGTACTGAGTGTTGAGACCTGTGGGCTGCTTACCCTTTACGAAAGAGAGCTTCACTTTTTCAGCTGCATTCTCCACACGACTCCTTTTACAAGTGTGTCTCTGTTAAGGCGCACGCATCCCTGACGTTCGTGTTTACTGTTAACGTTCTTACAACAACGTCACTTCTGGACATGAGCGAGTTAATCTAATATGTTAGCCCAAATGCTCTGACAGTGAACCTTACAGCCGGATCATTGCCAAAGATGTTCTTACCTCAAGTCAACCCATTGTTGCCAATGGCATTGTTTTTGGCAGCTGCACGCATGTGTGTCAACGTGTCTGCACTGGTCAGATGGCTGTCTGCCAAAACACCCAGCGGCCAGCCAACCAGAGCACACAAGGGATAACACAGAAAACACAACAGAATGATATTATGTGTGTGTGTGTGTGTGTGTTGTTGTGTGTGTGTGTGTAGGTGTGTGGTGTGTGTGTGTGGTTGTGTGTGTGTGTGGCTTGGCTTGGCTTGCTTGTAATGCGTAAGCCCTTCTCGTAGTATCAGCAAAATTGCAAAGTATTTGGAACTGCTGGAGATTTTTCAGGAGGCTTATCTGTGTCTGCTCCAAATCACGGAGAGAAACAACTATCTTGTCATCTCCAACATCAAATTTGCCAACATCCACTGCTCAGGATGCCTCCAGATTATGAATCAAAATCCTGCCTTTGACTCATTATACTCATCCACACGACCACTTGCATGGCAATCGTAAGCTTTTCCGATGCTAGCCCCTGCCACCTCCCCCGGTCACCGCCCCCCCTGCCTTGCAACCCCGACACCACTGTTGTATGACACGTGTGTAGGTTCATTTCTTTACAGAAACTCAATTTTTCACTTTCATCACGACTAGTGAATCGGTCCTTTACAAACAGTCCTTATCACCGTAGTTGGAATTCTTTAAAAATCCTTGTCGTCTATGCTGATATTCTGGCTGGGACATGAATAATAGGGCAAGGGAGATGAACCTTCCAACTCACATCTTACCCTGTAAAGACTTCAGGTTTACAGACTGTGCACAGTAGCAGTGAAGCAAAACTACACAGGCCCAGTTAATTTGTTGGCCAACCATCACAAGTAACAATCAGTAACTGCCTTTACATGTTAAGCAACAAGGTGGGTGATAACACCACCTCTATTACAGTGGACATTGTTTTTGATTGGGTCTAAGTAATAAGCCTTGGTGAAACTGAGTGGAGCTCGATGGAGATGGGACAAAAGTCAGAATCAGAGTAGCAAGTTGATATTTACTTTTAACAGTGATGTCCCATGGAGATTCTATGCATTTTCCTATATGAATCGCTTTTTAGACAAAATCCGAGGCACTAGGATGGAGGAACAAGATCAATACGGACATTGCGGGGTGTGCAGCTAACGAGAAAGCGCGAGGTGGTTTTACTGAATAAACAGAGTGAGGTAAGTGGTGCTCACGGAGGAACTGCAGAGATGAAAACAAGGGCAAGATGCAAGTGGTTTGTCTCGCAATGTATACATACAGGAAAGTAAGCATAACAAGCACTGTCCCATTCGGTAAGGTTTGCTGTGCTTTAACTTTTCACCACAAAGGGGCACCATTGTCCTGCTGTGTATTCCACTCAATGCAACCTATTCGGTTGTTGAAGTGAATTTCACAATGTGTTGTCTTTTAACATGATTTTGTGTGTCTGTTGATGATGAATTGACGTCGATGAAGGGTATTCAGTGGTTTTTCATGCACACCCTCAGCTTGTCTGGTTCGTGGTTGTAAAGATAAGGCAGCTCTGTGGGAACTCAGACAGAGAAGGAGACTGAACACCCGTAAGAGGAGGTGACACTGAGCAAGATACATTCCGACTCATCATGACATCTAAATCTGCTCCACGAATGAGAAGTTTGCGATCTCACAGCAGACGTAAAAACTGAGCAGTTTAAACAGGTAAACGGGAGTGTTAAACACAGCAATGATTCTGTAAACAACGGCGAAAAATTCAATATGTTTTCATGTCCCTTTCTGTCTGTCTGCCTGTCTGCTGTCTCTCTGTCTGTCTCTCTGTATATCTTCTCTCTCTCTCCCTTTCTGTCTAGTCTTCTCTGTACTGTCTGCGCTGTCTCTGTTCCTCTGTCTGTCTGTCTGATCTCGCTCACTTTCTTTCTTTCTTCTTTCTTTCTGTCTCTGCGTGTTCTGTCTAGTCTGGTCTGTCTGTCTGTCTGTCTGTTCTGTCTGTCTGTCTGTCCTGTCTTAACAGGCCTTCAATGGAACAATATTTTCAATGTGTTGCAAGCAAATGCAAGACGA